>NC_052536.1:1966428-2118214 GCF_016699485.2 Gallus gallus
GTTAAGTTCATTTCTGCAGTGACTTCTCTTTCCTTAGCCATGCTTTTCTGCTGGTAACCAAGGGCAGGGCACCGCAGTTATAAGGAAATGGAAGAAAAAAGGTTCAGAGCTGTCGTTCATTATTTGAATAGCACTAGCACCAGTCCACATGGATGAAGAGCAAGAAGTGTGTTGGTTTTTTTTTTTCCTTTCACACCAATATTGTTTAATCTTCACCAGAGAGCTGTTCTCATTTAACTGCATTGATTCTTTTAAACCAATTGAGTTAAATTGATGCAAAATTGTTTATTGTTATGTTCTCTATCGCCTTTATGCCTCTTTATATTACTGAAGAAATAAAAAGAAGCCTTATGGAAGCTGAAAGGAAGGGAGATTAGATTGCATGTAAGTAATTTACTTTGCTGCAGGAATTGTGTAGTGTAAAAATGCTCAGTTGCAGCTGAAGAGCAGATTACCAGAGCCTTGAAAGTCACGTCCACTGAAAATGTAAATTCTGTGTATAAAATGTCCAGCTACAGCTTCTGGTAACCCCTATAGCAGCTGTTAAATACATCATCTCAGCTGTGCCAGGAGTGCTCTTGGGCAGGAGCTGTGTGAGGCCTTGGGCTTGGGGCACGGCCCAAAGAAGCAGCTGAAGAGGGGTCAGATATTTTCTTTACTGGTGTTACTGCTGAGACCTTTGTGATGTGAACCTATGGCCAAACGTGCAGTTCTGGGGTGTAGTTTTAATGTAATGGATTTTAAAATCAATGCTGATGTTGCACGGTTTGCACAAACGAGATGGCTATAAATCGTCCCTGTGGTGAAATGGTAGGAAACCACATTTCTGCTGAAAGAAAAGCATGAGCATTATCATCTCTTGTTCACTTAGTGGTGAGCTACTCTGGTTCTTTCTCACAGCATGGGTCCAAAGAAGGAAACAGTGAAATAAAGTGGTAACATCTTCAGAACAATTAAAGAGAGGAAGTCTGTTTGTCACAGCCAGCCGGGAGGTCAGAGAAAATCATTGTTAAATGCAGAAAATAGTGTTGTAAGAGGTCATCTGTCCTACGGGGTTCTTACAGACGCCTTGCCTGCTTCCTTCTGCACCCAGATACAGGGCCTTCACTCTGATGTTTGATCTAGAAAGGTGGGAAAACTGTAAGGCATATGGAGGATGTAAAATACCACTCAACGCTTCCAGGGTGGGAATGGTGGAGCAGGAGTGAGTTGTGATGAGTTGGGATGCTTCAGCCCATAGTCACTGTGAGGGCTGATGAGCTCACATTGATACGGTGCTTTGGCACCTGGCAGGTAAAAGGTATCTCAGAGAAGCACAAAACCAAGCGCTATTTTTGGTTGAGAAATGAAGACTGAGAAGCCAGGTGTTCCATTTTCAGCACCGAGCTTTTGTTTCACTAAGAACAGATTAGTTGATTTAACTGACTGGGGACCCAACCTTCCTCTTGGTGAAAATAATGGCAAACATCTAATTTTAGCTTCTGACAGTGAGCTCACTCTTATAAGGCTGCTTTATTCAGATATCTTCGTGCTCTGTAGGTGATTCCCATTAGCGCTAATGGGACTTAAATGAGCAAATCCCTCGGGGATCAGTGCTGCTTCGGAGTGCGGCTAGATACCTACCGCTGCTCTGTAGCAACAAGAGTGTTCTTGGAGAAGTATTTCAGTCGAGTTCAGTCAGCATGCTGAGCCCAGAATGCTCTGCTGTGTGATGAGGGGAGTAGGGTGGGTGAGGAAGGAGGTGTGTGGGCCGGAGCAGGGCTGGCATGGGCACTGTTGGGCAGCAGTGCGAGCCTGTCTGCATCCAGGGAGGGGGAAATTCCCCACACGTACTTCTGTCACCCAGCGGGAGCACCAGGAGATGGCATGCTGCTCCCAGAGCAGCACTGGGCGTGCACTGGGCCTAGGCTGTACCAAGGGAGGGCAGGGGGATGGTGCAGTCCAAATGTGAAATCCCAAAGCTGTGCTTCGGGTGGTTTATTTGCATCGCCTCTGCATATGTGTGTGTAGATCTGTATTCTCCTGTTGAACTGAAATTTGGTGTAGTTACGGACATGTTGCCATGGGGACCCAAAGTGACAGCTATTATTTTGTGCATCTCAGAGGGCTGTGCACTGACAGTGGTCATTTTCCCCAGGGGAACAGGGTGGTGTTAAAAATGTTGAGAACACATGGAAATACAGTGTGTGAAAATCCGTTCTCGTTAGCTGTAATTAAGCAAGCCCTGTAGGATTCTAATGGGAAAAAGCCAAGCTCAGATGAAAATACCTGGTACTCAGTGAATCTAAATGGGCAGATTGGACGCAAGGAAGGATCCAAATGGAGGACGCAAAAACCCTCATGTTTCACTACAGCAGTTTTCTGCTTAGCTTGGCTCCCCAGTCCCGGTATAGGGAATGTTTCTCCTTCTGAACCTGAGGCATTCAAAAAAGAGCACTGTCCTTCTTTCAGGTGAGACTGATTGAAAGATGAAACAAAGAGAAAAATAAATTGCCTTCCATTTTTGAGCCATAAATGCCCAAACAATCTTGCAATCTCTTCTCTGCTTCTCAGATATCACGGAAACTGGAATTTAAACGTAAAAAATCCCCAAACATCACAAGATTAGTGACAGAAAGCTTTGTTAACAAGTCCCTGAAGTCCTCCTCCTGCAGGAGGTTCTCTGGCTGGTTCTCATCCTTCCTGCTTTTCACTGAGCTTGTGTGGACTTCTGAGTCAAGAATCATCATCTGTTAATAGAGCTATTAGCAAAGAATTAATTTTGTGGCTTTACCCAGCTTCAGCCTTTAACTTTTTCCCTGCTCTGTGATCTCTGTAATAGGATTGTCCCTTCTTTATTTCTGATGGCAAAATGGATTTGAGCTGGGCAGTGGAGGGCGGCAGTAATGTTGCTGTATCTCCTGCTCCATCGTGCTTGGATGCAGAAGTCACCACGAAGATATGTATTCATCAAATGTCCTCTGTGCTGCGGGCTAAAGCATGGAAATGTGCAAAATGAGGAGCTCAGAACCGGGCTGGCTTGAACCAGAGTGGTGCACACTGGTGTTCTGTGATGGAAACCTCACATCCCTGCCATGATCTTGCCTGTTATTTAACTCACGACCAGTGTCATAACACTGGGAGGAGCTGTGAAGCTTTTCTGTCTAAGTCAGCATGTCTTATTTAAAGTGATTAGTTCATTTATGAAATCTATACTTATCTGATGGGCTAAAACAATAACCAGATTACTGTCATATTTGCTTGTCATCTCAGCAGCACTTCTTTCTAGCTGTTTAGCTTCCTTTTTGTTGTGCTTGTTAAGTATTTTGTCATGGCCTTGTGGTTGTTATAGTACGTGGAAGTCTCAGGTGACCTCCTAGCCAGACAGTAGTTATACCCTAGGGTTGCTTCATTTTTGAGATGAAATAAGGTCTTGGACATTGTTTGAAGTGTTAAGAGGCAACCAGAAATATTGCCACACAAAGGTTGGGTCTGTTAGGTTGTTACAGGTGATAGATGACAGCTAATAGGGATCCCTTGAGTAAGGTGTTCACCAGTGGAACTGGAGGCTTCACACAACGAAGGCTTTTATACACGGATCCTTCACCTTTGGCCATCATTCCCGTCTTTTTTGAAAAGCTGTAACAAAAACCAGTCCGTAGAAGATAAAGCCAGGTAATCTAGATAGGAAATGCGGAATGTTTTCAAAAGTAAAGGCGTTAAACTTTGCAGAAGTCCATCAAAACTTGCATCGCTTCTCTTGGTGCTTTCAATTCAACATACAGATGGTTTTGTGAGAGTCAGCTTTAATGAGTTTTAGGTTGTTGGTCTCAGCTTGAAACTTAAAGGCCAACTTTAGTGAGGGAAAGCAGATGGGTGAGTGTTCCCTTCTGTCCTTTAACTCCTTGAAGTCCCTCTCCTCACTTTGATTTTATGTCCCACGCTGAGTTGTCCCAGTGTGTTTCTGAGCTTTCAGCTTGTGCTCAATACTGTGGACAAGCATTTTCTTCTTCAGAAATTCCTGCCTTTTTTTTTTTTTTCTTCTTTTTTTTGCTATTTGCTGGCTTCATCTTTCTAAATGACAAAGGATGAGTTGTGGAGCTGAGCTTAGCCTTGATCAGGATGGGGAGCAATTGCTTGCTCTGATGATGATGGCTCCTACAGACTGCACTCGCTGTAGGTTTGTGAAATGGGACATGCTTTGTGCTGCTTACCTGGAACCACACTTTAGCTTAGCCTGTGAAAACAAGTAACATAATTATGCTGCAGATGTTCAGGCAAAATCTAATAGGAATTGCTGCTGACATCTCATGGTGTGCGACAGCTTGTGGTAGGTGATGCTTTTGGCAATGTATTTACATCCTGGCTTGGGTTTAGTAGGTTTGAGTGTTTGTTTTGTTACCCAAAAGCACTTTTCTTTAGTGTAGCAACTTCTTGATAGCTGTTACGGAGTTAAAGAGTGTGGATGTTCCTGGGAAAGCAGTCAGAGAATCACAGGTGAGAACATGTCCCATTATGGCACTCAGGGCTGCATGCAGCCTTTGTGGGATGCTGTCCTGCTTCAGCTTGGTTCCCTGGGGATGCTGTAGCTCCAGCTGGGAGACAGTTTTCATAGACAGCCAAAGCCATCTTCAGCATGTGAAATTGGTCTAGTGTGCAGCAGCTGCCTGCAAGTAGCTGCCCTGCGATCTGTAGGTGGCCGCTTTAGAAGGGAGCATTTTATGCTCTGTTACAATTCAACTGTATTGAGCAATTTCAGCTGCTTGCTTGGTGTTCCGCTCGCTCCAGCATCAAGGCTCTGTGCCTAATGGGCAGAACTAAACGACAGCATAAAAAATAAAATCACACCTTTATTCCAGCATCCAGAATCAGTTACCATAAATACAAGGCAGTTGCCTTTGCTGAGGAAGGGTAATTAATTCAGACTTGAATGAAAAAAAGCCTTAATTTTTTTTTTATTTTTTTTTTACTTTTAACTAATGACTGATGAGGCATTTTGGGACTGAATGTGTACAGAATCTTCTCTAAGATGGAATAAATGCTTTACAAACGCTGAATGCCAATGAACAGCTTTTGATTTAAGAGCTAAATGGTTCCTCGGTGCCACAGAGATTTATTTGTACATATTAAAAAAAAAAAAGGGGGGGAGGAAATGAATGGCAGTGTACAGTAGTGCAAAACACTACCATGAGATTATGAAGATCTCCAGAGCTCCTGAGATGCACAAGAATGACCGGTGTCACTAATGTTCTCAGATCTAATGGAGTACAGGGCTTCCTTAGCAATTGGCATTGGCTACGCTGCGGAATCGATGCGGATGTTCAGAGCTGCATGGTATATTGCAAGGGATATAAACTAAGCATGATTAAAGCTCCTCCAGGAGCCCCACAGTTCTAATGGTTTCACTGCTGTGCGTAATTTCTCGACGTTAACATTCAATGATGTACATTTTTCATAAATATTTGTGACTAGAGGTTTGTATCAATCATTATCTGTAACTATCTGGAAGTAATATGCTCAGCAAACCCTGCACTGGAAATGCTGGGAGGGTTGATAATGCTTTACTGATTTAAATTTATTAAATTCTATTTCCAGAGGAGGAAGGGATTTTATTCTTCCTAGCATCTGACTTCAGTAAATGTGTAATTGTGTATGGAGCTGAGCGCTCCATCCTTTGCCCAGGGAGTACCTTGAATTTTCACAGATTTAAAGGGACCGTGCAGTGCATAGGAGACTGAGACTGTTTTAGAATGTGTTACATGGTTAGAAAAATTTTCTAGAAATACACAAAACAGCTATGGTTACTAATTTTCCCAGACCTAACGGGATGGTTTTTAACAGTAACTAAGCCTCTTTCTGCATCAGCCTTTACTTGAAGGTTCTGTCAAAACGTTTGGAGTCTCACTGCGTGGCCACAAATAACAAAAGAGCATTATCATATGCCATACCCAGTGCATCTTAGTGCTCACCGACTGGAGCCCTAACGTAGTCCAGCTGCTGTCAGGGTGCTCCCAGCTGAGGGAAGGAGCCAGCAGGGCAGCATGCAGGGCTCTTATCCCACTGCACCTGGCTGCAGGATGGAGCCGTTCCTGCCATGTCCCCACTGCCCAGCTCATGGTGCCTGCTGCGTGATGCACCAGTGCCTGAAGGACAAATGGAAGGTACTGGGAAACTCCTCCTGTTTCTTTGAGTCTCAAGTTCTGTAGAGCATGGTGGTGGATTTCACTGGGTGGGGGTTAGGTGCAAAGCTGTGCTGTGTTACTGTGCTCATCTCTGGAGAGGGAGAACGCAAAGGGCTGTGAATTACCACGGGGATTAAATAAGAACATAGTTTCCTACCATGTCACACTGTGGAGGCAGCAAACAGAGCCCCATCCTTTTTTTTTTTTTTTTTTTTTTTTTAATATGATAGTATAAAATGTCCACAGGAACATTCATGTTTCTATGGTTACAGGACTGTGTCTTCTTGAGGACTGCAAGGCTGATGATAAATGACTCTGGTGCGCCTGCACTACACCTTGAAATGCCATGTGGGAAGGCAGCTGCCTTTCTGTGCTGAGGAAATCCTTGGTGCCTTGCACCAGGAGCACCCTGATGTCTTCCTGGGCTGTGTTAATGTAGGAGCTTTCTGCGTGTAAAGCTTCCTATTAATAGAGTCTTTTAGTCAATAATGTTCACTGCTTAGGTATATTATTTTTCCACTTGGCTTGACACAAGAGGATTACTGTTGGGCCACTTACATCCCATAAGGTAGAGCCTTGTCCAGTTGTGCCCAAACAGAAGGGTGGCTGGATGATGACCAGCGCAGATGAACACGTTAATGGTGTAACCTAACTCAGGAGGGCTCGAGTAGTCACTGTGCTGTGTCCATATGGCAGAAATGGAAGGAGGCTGATGGTGTGCTTGCTTCTGTGTGTCACCTGCAGAGCATGCCTGAGGTGAGATATTTGTTTTATCAGCAATTTGCTTCATAAAGATGGGAGGAGCAGGGAAAGAAATGACCTGTGGAAAGAAACCTGGCTGCAGATCTCTGGGCTCAGGTGAGTATTGTCAGTGTGCTAGGCCGATAACCCAACTGAATTTTACATCCAGCTAAAATGGAGGTTTGAAACAAACCAAATTACTGTACAAATTATGTCACATATCTAATTTCCTTAGAAACAGCTGGATAAGCTTGATACTTCTTATTACCCGGTGTAATATTGAAGTCATGCAGAAGATACAGTTGCCCTTTCTAATGTGGTTATGCTCATTGAAGAGTAATTCTGTGCAAAGCTGGGTCAAGGGTAGGAATTAAAATTTTTCTGGAAATGGAAAGTCGCTCTGCTCTTTCCCAGAATGAAATATTACAGGGTTACGGTGTTGACACAGCGAGCTGACATGATGCTGCTGAGGTTGATTGGATTATAAAGGGATTAAGTAGTAATGGGATTGGAAGATACTTCTTGAATGAAAAGACAGCTGTAGAGGATTTTGAAAGGAAGGTTTATGGGGTTGAGTCAGTTCAGCCTTGTGGTCGTAGCCTTGTGTTTAATCAGCCGGCAGTGTGGAGGCTGGGCTCTGTCCAGGGGAAGCTCCTCCAGCCTGAGAGGTGGAACACAGGCAGAACCAGGACCTGATCCCTTAATTCAGAGTTCTACATCAGTTTTAACAGAAACATCCTCACATAAACTCCCTTTATTAAAAAAAAAACAAAAAACAAAAAACAAAAAAAAAAACACCCTAAGAAGGTATATGAAAATTTGTTTGCTAAGCAGGGGTGAAAATGTAAATGTCACGTAGTAACATGCTCACCCAGTCTATGTCAGTGTGCACTTTCCTGCTTTTGCCTTAATTGTTAGATGTTTGTTGTATTGCAAAAAATGTTTGTCCCTGCAGCTAGGCCATAACTGAAAGGAATACCAGAGATCTGAGCAACAAAATGCATGCGCTGTGTGCACGCTCTTTTTCCCCAGAGAGATCTGTGTGGAGGAGAAACATCCTTTAAATTTCAGATGTAAAACTTTTTAATCTTACCCTGGATTTGCAGTAATCCCAAATGCATTTATGACTCAATTCAGTTTTAAGATGGAAATATACAGAATCACGCAGAATTACTTGGCAGAGAGAGCGTGTAAGAGGTGTTCCTGGTTTCCAAACACTGTTCAGATGGTGGGATGAGGAAGAAACAGGTAGCTTTTTGACTATGTGGATAGACACCTTTAGTTCTGCCTGGAACAGAACAGTGTCAGCCAGGTGCTGAAACCTGTAAGATGGTCATCAGAACCCAGCTTGTAAGAGACCTTGAGAAGGGAAGTTATTGACTCCTTATGTGCTTTGTGTGGTCAGTTTTATGGCCAGGAGGAGGAAAATCAAAGTGTCATTGAGTATTCCAGCTGTTTGAGCCTCGGAGTCCATTGAAAGCAGGAAGCTCTTTACAGAGACCTGGGTGTGTGCCTTCATTGCTGTTAGCAGCTGTTAACCTTGCTCATTCCTTCGTATTTTCTTCCTGTGACCAGCATTTATTTTGCATGGATTGAGTTTGTAACTGGCCAGTTGCACTGCTGGTTTGTACTGAAAGCTTAGTAGATAGCAGGACAGCATGCATGTCCTCTTCAGGGAGCTGCACACATGATCTTGAAGGAGCCTGTCACTGTCAGTGTTCTTCTGGCAACCAACGATGCGAGTTTCAATTTTTCAAGTCATTTATTGCCTTCAACTAGAATCATAGCTTGAAATCACATGCAGTTCTGCCACTGGAGATGAGATGTCTGCATGCAAGGTTAGCGTTCTTTTCCAGATGCCTCCGGATCTGATCAATATTCGATATCAAATAGAGGATCACATGAGAATGGGAAAAGTGCTCATCTTCCACATTAGATGGAGACTGTCCTTGCTAACCACGTTAGCTTTCTACAGGGACTGCTCTGCTGAACTGACATCTGGATTACTGAAGTGGTCCATCCCGGACTCAGCTGTGTTTTTGGCCTCTGTGATGCACTGCAGGGATGTGTACCATAGGTGGAATGTGTTGTTTCATGAACTCCTCTGAATGTTTCTCTGCTGCGTTATGAGGGTGCTCGGCAGCACTGCGCTCTGCACACAGCCAGTCGCCTGTGCTGTTGTTCTCTTCCTTAAGAAATCTTGTTTTTTTTTTTTTTAAATTGGCCATTACCGACACAATGCATAAGTGAATAGTGGTGGAAGAACACCCTAGCAGGGGCAGGCACCTGCACGTGGTGTACAATCCGGGTTTGAGAGCGGAGGGGAGTGAAATCCCCATGCTCTGAGCTATGGCTGCATCTCAGACAGAGCCTCCCACGTACTGTGTGAGTGGTTTTTGGCTTTGATGTGGTGACATTTTGAAGCACAACAGCACGCTGACCGACTCCGTTAGTAATTTCTCAGTGATGTGTCCTTATATTACAGAAGGAAAGGTTCGCATTACGTGGCTTAGAATTACCTGCCTGTGGAAGAAGAGGTATCCATACCTGACTGTCATACACGCTGTGATTCGTTTGTGAAACCTTAAAAATAGTATCCTGTGGTTATTGTGCAGCAATTGAACCTTTAATAACTGAATCTTAGAAATCCTAGAGAATCTTTGCTTAGAAAAGGAATGGGAAACTGTTTGCCACCTTTCTGACACGTTGATGTACGGCTTGTGTAACCTTTAGGCCAGACGGCTGGCAAGTCTGATGAGCCTGAATTATGCAGAAGGCAGTGAAGATGAGGTAGATAGGGAGCGGATGTATTGATCCACCACCATTTCATCCACAGCGTTGGTCTTCCAAAACACTGAATAACTTTAAAATAGGTTTTTACCGGATGGAAGCAAGTACTTGCTGGCTGTCTTTCTAGCAGAAAAATTGCACTTGTATTTCTTCTTTGCTCGGTTAGCTAAGGGAACAATAACATAGGTGTGTAGTTTTACTATCCGGTGCCTTGGGCTGTGGCCTCGGCAGGTGGCTGCCTGGTAGCACAGTGAGGTGCTGGGGTGCTCCCTCAGTCCCAGGAAACACAAGGACAAACTGACATCTGCATTGCATGCACCACACTTCCCGTTCTGGAGGGGAATTTGTACTGCAAATGTGCAGCTTGGGAGATGCGGAGACGTTAGTGAGGGCCGGCCTGGTGGCTCCTGGGGAACGAGTTCTGTAAGTGCTCTGCAGCTGCAGGCAGGCAAGGTTTGCTTCCCCTTCTGCTGCCAATGTAAGTGATTTTGGGGAGGGGAAAAAGAAAAGCACATCAGCTATGGTGTAGCTAACAATACGTCTGATACTGCCTTATATCCTTCCGCAAGCAGATCCATTTCTTTCAGGCAATTACCGGCTTCTCTCCCAGATCAGATATAGGTTTATTGAGTTTCCCGCTGTGCAATTGCAGTTCAGAAGAACACGGCTATGCGTGTGCAGCCGGGCAATGGAGCTTGTTGCAGGGGAAAGCAGCAGAGAGGTGCTGCAGCGTGGCAGGGTCTGCTGGTCATCTGCATGTATGGGGAAGAACTTGGATCGATTCTATGTTCCAGCCAGCCCACTTCATGCACAACCTTGAGGCATGCGCAGCTGCAGAATGAATCTCCTCCTTACTATGGAGAAGATGAAGATCCACCATTAGGTTAAAACAATCTTTTTACAGGTTGTATTTTTGTCCTTCAGAATAAATGTTAATTGTATAAATTGCCAGCACTTGAGAAAGCACGGTTCAGGTTTCAGCAGCGTTGGATAGCAAGCTGCTGCTTATGGCATTTGTGGAAGATAATGGAATGGTAGGGACCCGAAGAGGGGCTCATTCATATGCAGACACTGTGCTGCCAGGATTAGCATTCCTTCCTCAGCACTTCAGCTGCACCAGCGTGTCCTGGTGGTGGTGTTGCTTTCAGAAGGTAAGGACAATTCTTTTAAAGGACAGAAGACTGTGACAGGCGAGTGTTCCTCCATCCGTACTGTGCTTCAATTAAAAGTAAGGCAGTTGCACAATTCTGTCATATGTTGACACCCTTATTTCCACGTTGTTATAGTGTTAAATTAGTACAGAATCTCTGCTTGCAGAATAAGCAATATTGCTCAAAATGCAAATGTGACTCTAGTCAATTATGAATATAAACTATAATGATGTTTACATTTACAATGTTTCAGGTACTTTTAAAATGAAACATACATGTTATCTTTGCATCGTAAGTCCAGTATGAACAGGGCTGGTTATCTTCCATTGGTTATGATTTGAAACGTTGGAAAAGCACAGCTGTTTTCCCTCAAGAGTATTTTTGCATGGCTAAAGTGGGGATACAGGATTTGCCAGGGATTCACCAGGTTTTGTATGTTTGGATTTGTGTGCAGCACTCCATCTCTCCAACTGTGCCACCATCCCAATTGTATGCACCACACACCCCGGTATCAGTGCAAGAGAAAAGCACGCGCTGCTCTAGTTAAGTCCATTGGGATCTTAGTGCCTGTGAAAATGAGTGTGCTGCGCTGCCTTAAAGTAACTTAGCAAGGCAGAACTTCCAGACATGGACATGACATGTGTCATCATTATTGCAGCTGTAGATAGTAACTGGGCACGGTATTGCCAATCTCAGCCTTCTCTTCATATTTGGAAAAGTGCCTTGATGTTCATTATTTGTGAATTCTGTGCTGTCAGGAGAGCTGGGAGCAAAAAAGCTGCATGGTCATTGTCTCTCTTTGCCCCCCAGCCCAATTAATCTGGTCAGCAGGAAGATAACTGGTGAAAACTGCAAATCTGAATGCAGGTACAATTCCATCCAGCCTTCACGCTACTTAACCAGCAATCAGTCAGTGTATCTTCTTGTTAGGGACCGTGCTGGCCCTGCTGCAGGAACAGCTGTTGTGTGCCATAACCCTGAAGGGTCCCCATCATCTTTCTGTAAATATGAATTCATGGAAGAGTTTTAAAAGCAGTAAATACTGCTCCTGTTTCCACTCAGCTGAGTGTTCAAAGATTTTACGTATATCCTTTGTAAACAGTGCAATGTTTGCAGTCTGGCAAACGACCCTGTGCCACTTGACTGAGAAGCATTATTGGCTGTGTAAATGGCAGCTTTCCCAGCACGTGCCGCGGTGGTGAGCCACCTCCTCCCCAAAAATACCCTGAAATGAGGGGAAGCTACCAGATGCTTGTCTCTATTGCTGTACATTTGTGCCAAGTCTGACCGCTGAGCAAGTGGCTCTATGAAATAGTAGTGCTTAAGGCTGCGTGCAAGCCCTAATGTCTAATGAGAATCATAGAATCATTAAGGTTGGAAGGAACTTCTCAGATGACCAAGTCCAACCCCAGCCCACCCCGCCGTGCCCACTGACCACATCCCTCAGTGCCACATCCCTGCAGTGCTGGAACAAAAAAAAAATCTGCAAAAATGGGAATTGCTGACATCTCTAATGTGGATCACTTCTGCACTGTCCTGGTGGGTGAAACCTTTGGTCTGCACGTGGGCAGTGTGGCCAGGTGGCCCTGTGAGCTGTAGCATTGCCTAGAAGTAGGATAAGCAAATGCGGGGTACGTCGTTGTGCTCTATTAAAAAGGGCAGAAGTAAAGCATGGAATCGAGCCTTGGTTCAGGAGCGAGCTGCCTTGGCTGCTGTGTGCCCTCAAGCCCCCTCCGGGGCCGGCGGGCTGTGCTGAGTGTTGGCTGTGCTGAGGGTGGCTATCGGATCGTTGGTATTTGCCTATATGTTCCTAATTATACGGATAATCATTTGAACGTTGCTTAAACTTTTACATTGGGAATTTGGCTCTTCTGAGCCCTGTTTTATAATGAGTTTATTTGCATTCTCTCTATGCCTTAATAAACCACAGTTGAGCGGTTTCAGCTGACTGCTTTGATCATGGTGTCTGTTGGTTCACAAACAGTTCCATTCCCTGTTGACATTTAAAATGCGGCATTGTGGCAGCGTGAACAAACACACATTACTGCAGTTTGAGGAATTACCATCTCTGCTTATTGGAAAATAATAATGAACGACTGTCTCCTGTTCATATGTGGGTGTTCATTAAGGGAGGTCGTGAGTTCAGGGATCCCCTGTGGCATGACCGCGTGGAGGAACACTGGCGGTGGGTATCAGTGCTTCATGGCATCTGTTACCATTGATTTTTCTCTCTGATTGACTTGTTTTTAAACTCCAGGAAGGAGGGAGGTAGCAGAGATTTCAATAGTTTGCTTCTGGGAAGCTGCAGTTTATGGAACAGTTTTCTAAGGAGGGAAGAAGAGAAATAAAAATAACAAATAAACAGCATTCCTGGGGATCAGAGCTCTTAAGAAACATTGATCGCTGCTGGGTGACTTGAGATATGTCTGCTAGGTAGGTCTGGATCTGAGCTCTCTTACGCTGGTTCTACCTCTTCTCCTAAAGGCATGCCATTGTGTTCCCTGCCTGTGTCTTTAACGTGTGAATCCACATCAGCCACCACGACCATAACTGGAAGGGCAGGAGGGCACGGGGGCAACGAGATGGAAGGCGAAGGGCGCATGTAGCACGAATCTGTATGCAAAGTGATAGTACTGTTGGTACTGTTCATCACATTCACATTTCAAATCAGTGAATGGCACATTCTGTGCGAGGAGAAAGCTTTACAACATCTGGAGCTGAGCAGGAAGAGCAGAAATATTGCTGCTTTGTTTTAATCTTGTGGCCTCATTGCTGCATATGTTTGAATGGCTTTGAGCAGCTTCATATGTTAATGCTAAAATGAGCAATGAAACAGCATGAACAACTTAAATTTAAATCACTTAAATGATTAATGTTTAATTTGTTCTTGCAATTAGCTCATTCCCAGCGGCAGCGGCAATGGTTCCAAGACTTGTTTGTATCACTGAACTGTGTTTGCTGCCATAAAGTGCAATGAATGCTGTTGTGTTGTTGAGTGAAGATGATCAGCTTGACTCTGCCTATGGAGAAAGGCTGATCTCATCACAGTACTGTTTGCTAGATGGGAGCTGGTTCACAGATAACTTGGTAGATATTTGCATGATCTGTTTGTTGTTGGGCAAGAAAGGAAATCAAAATACCAACACCTCTGTGTAATATCTGAAAAAGATCTGTTAGAGCAGTTGCTTGTTTTGGTTTTTTCTCAAGCTTGTAGCCTGGTGATTGGTTTTTAGATGGTAAAATCATTATGCACACACGTTATGTGCTTACTCACGAATCTGTAGGCACTTTGAGCAGCCAAGGATCATCTGTTCTCGTGCAGGAAGAGGATGGCAGGTTCATGGTAGCAATTGCAGGGACTTAAAATGCAGATCATGCCAGAAGAAAAGATGTGTCTGTGAGTTGTGATGCCCACGGGAGCCATTTTCTTCAGCGTGTCATTTTATTTTCTAATAATTGGATGCTATCATTGATTTGTGCTGTATGCCACCTGGTATCTTACTTAAGCACCGTGTTTACTGTCTCAGACCACACAACCTTGCTCGTTCGGGCAGTCTCCTGGAAGCTGGTGTCTTTGCCTATATGAGAAAGCATTGCTCAAAGAAAATGCCCCTGCAGCTCAGGGCTCTCCACAGAAAACCCCTCAGCCATTTTACATGTGCTGTGTGGCTCCAGCCATTCTCACCATGCTTTCTGTCTACGCAGAAGTAAGGCTCTTGCTTTAGGATAATAATAAAAAATAATGTCATTATCTTGGAGCTCTATGTGAAGTTATGCGTTTTACCTTGGTTGAGTAAGTTTCTGTCCTTGTAGGGTGCCCTTTTTATCAGGAAGGGTAAAGATAAGGGTGTTGGAAAGTGCAGAAATCAGTGGACTTTGTTGTGAAATCAAATGAACACCGCTTGATGTAGTTTGGTCACCTAAATTACTTGCTTTTTGAACCTGCGGAAAGTGATTAGCCAGCTAATTAACATGCCATCGTACTTATTAATCACCAAAATTTTCAGTAGGTCACCGGAAGGCTGGGTGCTGCCTGTGACAGACAGCCCAGTACAATGGTACAAACACCGATTTAATCAAAGAGGAGCGGGATGAGATGGGCAGAGCTCTCACAGCTGAGCAGTCCGAGAGCGGCAGTGGCAATCAAGGCCCCAGATTTATGTGGATCTAAACAATTTCAGATACGGCTAAATGAAAAGTTAATAATAAAAAGGAATTCAGCTGTGAAATGAACTCCAGCCATGAGCTAAGCCACGGTTTCCCTGCTTTAAGACCAGGCTGCTGCAACCACCTCTTCTTCTCTTTGCGCTGTAAATCCTTATTTATGGGTTTAAAAGATGGAGGCATAAGGAGATGACCCGAGCTTGCACACTCTTATTTTCCCCTCTTGCAGTAATTTCAGGAAATAGAAACAAATAATCTTTAAAAGGTAACAAACAGAAATGTATTCAGTTTACAGGTATTCTGCTTCAACGTATGCGTTGCCTGAAGCAGCATTTGGTCGCTGAAGTAGAAACCCCTGTGAGTAAAACCAGAAGGAATGGCTGGCTTTGTCACATCTAACACCAGTGCTTTCTCACGGTGTGCTACGAAGGAGAAGCGTATGTGCAGCATTGCCTTGTTGCACTGCTGAGCTGGGCACTGCGCTTACCTTGAGCTGGGTTCCTTCCCTGCTGGCTCTCAAGGTCGCTTGCATTCATTTGGCCTTAATGGGCTTTGCAAACCAATGCAATCAATATGAGCTCACTTGCTTATCTACTGCCAAGGAGTCCCCCATACAGTTTCCATTCAACGTTACTTTTCCTGAGCCAGTTTAATGCAGAAACAATGCATCTTGTTGGGGGGAAAAAAGATGAGGAAAGAAACAATTGCTGACTAATTGGTAGCAGTTTTCTGCCTTTTATTTACCACTCTGACAGCGTGCATCTGTTCAACAATATGCACGGTACCGTTACACACGAAGAACAAACACAGGCAGCTGATGCTGCCGGACCGATGTATATTGGCAGCGTTCATTTCCAAGTTACCTGGCAACTACTGTAGGCAGACTTAATTAAAAGTGCTGTGCATCTCTTTAAAAATACGGTAATGATCTCAAATGGCCAACTCCAAGATCGTTCTCTTGGCCTGATAGGCTAAGAGAGAGCTGATTGAAAACCACCCAGGGTGTTGGAGTAGGTTCCTGACGCTAGACTCCTGCAGGCTTTCTCCGTGGTCCCTTATACACGTGTCATAGCTCAGCCCAGCTCTGGTTAGCAGAGTATGTCTAGCAGCATCAGCACGTCGTGGTCTGTAGCACTCCTTATAATTAAAAGCTAAGCATTTGCAGTGCCTGTAGTTGTAGTCACAGCCCAAGTGTCGCGTTCTCCCTCCCCGGTCTGCCAGCTCTGGCACTTTATAAGAACCTCTCAGCCAACCTAATTAAATAATCAGGGCTGCTGCTTCCCTCTCTGTGGCTTGTAGTGTGGTGCATTTGTTCTCCTTCTTTTCTGCACTGTTTTCCACAGCTTAACAAAGTAGTTAAAAACAGTAATTAGTGCTCTCTAATTGGTTACAAATAATCATATGACAAACTTAGTGTCAAAATAACAACACAAAGCAATCCACCCTTTGCAAATCCTTCAGACTCCCAGCACTGAGGCATTCCAATTGGGGAGTAACACTGCAGTAATTTACCTCGAAAAGCACTTGCTGTACATTTTTTTACCCTGATGCCTAAATGCGCGTCTCTTCCAGCTCCGTTCTCCCCATCTGTAGTACCAGTTGAACCATTGCATCTGTTCCTAACTCTGTGTTCGCCCCACTTGCTGCACACCAAATCCGCTCTTGGTGCCGCCACGGCGGCGATTTCTTTGTCTGCTGAAGGGACTCCTCTCTTGCAGCCGCTAAATTATTAATGCAGCTGCTGCAGGGCACTGCCGGGAGATGGCAGCCGGGAAGTTTGGGGAGCCCCAGGCGGTTGGCATGGGGTGCAGGTGGCAGGAGCTGCCTAAGTGGCCTGCAGCCTTCCTGGCTGATTTGCTGCCTGAGGGCAGGACAGAAGGGTGCTCTGCAGCAGCCCCCGAAGCAAGCAAGCAGATGGGTGGGACACGTGAGGAAGGGTGCTGACGGTGAGGGTTTACCCTTTGGAGATGCTGATAGGTTACTGTTTGTCATCTTTTTGTTCTTACTCAAGCCCTGGAAAATGGGTGAAAATGTCATCTGGAGTCTGTTGCTTATGAAATGAATGGAAAAGTGGTGGGCAAACACACTTCATGTTTGGTTCTTGCATACTGGCTTCGATGCCGTGCAGTGTTAATGTATTTTATTGACATATAGCATTCTCTGTGATTCCTGAGTGATGATAAGGTAATACAGAGTCAGGTCTCTTTCCACCCACCCCAAAGTGACAAATACAACCCTTGGCAGAATCCTCAGCTTGCTCATTTGCCATAAAACCCTTGAGAAATCTCTGGTGTACACGAGACACAGCTGCAACCAACAGCTACATTTCTTTTTTCTTTCTTTTTTTTTTTTTTAACAGAAAGGATGACAGTGCTTGCTGAATTATTTAACACTATAGGGATCTTATAAATTTATATACTGGTAAGTTGATAAGATTTGACACGTGTGAGGATTTTTTTTTTCTTTAGTCTGAAAGCATATGTGATAGTTTATCGTGGTGCACTAGGAGCAATAATACGGAGGCGGGGGGGCTTTTTTCCCCTCCTCACCCCTGTGGGTGCTAACACCGAATCACCAGTCGTTTTGGCTGTTGTATGGGGAGGGGAGTACCGAAGTCAGCAGTAAGTGATAGCTACAAGGCATCAGCTCAGGTTAGAGCTGCTTTGTTTTTCCTAAATACACTGATTCAGAAGGAAGTGTGCCCAGGGAGGTTGGCTCAGCTCCATCGCTCTTCTAGGGTAAGATAGCCCTGAGGGTATCCCACCACAGTGGGATTTTATTCTCAGTAGCGGAGGTGAGATTTTCTTTGCTTGGCATGAATATCACTGCAGCCTTGGCATGATTCCCTGCCAAGTCAGTGCCCTGACTTGTCTGTGGGAGCATGTGCTGGTGTTTGCCCCCCAGCCCTTGCACTGGCTGTGTTTCATGGAATCACAGAATGGTTTGAGTAGAAAAGGAGCCTTAAAGGCCATCCAGTCCAACTCCTCTGCACGGAACAGGGGCACCTACAGCTCCACCAGGTGCTTGGCCCAGCCTGCAGTAGTGCTGCAGATATTGGCAGATGCTTGGGCACCTTTTTGTTAAAAGGAACTTATTTCTAATTGTAATTTGCAGAGAAATACTTGTTTGTGGTTGTCTACAAAACTTCTTGTCAACACGAACGTGAGGTGATTGGATTTGAAATTGCAGAAGAAATGATAACTTGAGGGGAGGGTATGTGCCCAGCAGTACTGATTCTGGGAGAACGCCTCGATCACTCAGAAAAGAAAAGCATAGGAGGGGCATTTTGACCCAGGAGACTCATAGAACATCTCTGTATTTTCCATCGAAAGGTTTTTTGTGCCCTAACACTATCAGCAGCATTACAGTCCCAGCATGTTTGGTGCTATACCAAACATATATATATATGTTATATGCTATATACCATATATATATGTGCTATATACCTATATGTTATATGCTATATACCATATATATATATGCTATATGCTATATATATGCTATATACCATATATATATATATATATATATGTATATGAGTGCACCATGCACTCATACTTACCTAATAAAACAGCTTTCACTGTGCCTGTACGTGACCTGTCTGAGCTCATCTTGCTGAAGGTTGTGGGGCAGGGAAGTGCGTGTATATCCTTCCCCCGACCCCAAGGGGATAACTGCATCCATAGCTCTTGCTTGGTTTCACTCACACTGAAACGGTCAGAGACGGGCAGTTTGCTCTGGAAATGGTTGGGAGTGTGGCTGCAGGTGGATACTGAGCTGTAAAAGCGAATTTAAGGTGTTGGATGGTTTCAAATCACTGCGTGGGATCATTTGGAGTAGGATTGGGAAGACACAAAGTGCCCTCTGCTGGAGCATGGAGAAACCCATACAGCTAGATGCAGGAATCTTTGCAGTGGTCCATGAGGAGACGAGTAATACCTGTATAGCTGATTGCCTCTGCCTAACGAAGCGACATTAATGATGCAGGTCATTGGTGTGGCAGCCAAACAGCCCAAAGCGTGACAGCGGGCTAAACATCAGTGCTGAAGGCTTGTGTATTTTTTTTAAACTTAACAAAGAGAGTCAGCCAGCTGGAATGTTTTTCCTCTAAAAATGTGCAAATGAATGCAACCAATTAACTGCTTCACAGTAACAGTAATAAAATGAGAGGTACCTCTTCTTTTGCATTTCTTATTTAACGGTGCCGTCATTTCAGTTTTCAATCCAAATGCCTGGAAAAGGGTAATCCAGAGCAGGACTCCTGCGAATGCCGTGCTGCCAGATGCTGTTCCCATGCAGCTGGATTCATAATGCGGATTTTATGGCAGTACGGGTCTTGGGACCTTTCAGATGTCATGCAATTAAAGGTAAGGGTTGCATGTAATCTGGGATATCTGCTAAATCCTCCCTTACAAACCCGCTTTCTCTTCCTAAAGTCGGCTTATATGGGTAGGGTAGTGTTCACTGTGGGTCTTAAGCACCGTTTGCTGCGTGCCTATTTTACAACAAGTGAATGCATGACGTGAGAGCACAGGATCATGGAAGCTTTTGCCTGTTATACATATATGTTTTTGCCTGTTTTATATATATATATATATGTATATGTATATGTATATGTGTATGTTTGTGTGTTCTGTGAAGGTGTGCTTGAAAAGTCATGCTAGATGATGTTGATATCCACTCTGTTTTCTGGCTGATGAAGGAGAAAGTGGGGGATCTCAGCATCCTGTCGCAGCTAATTAGCAATGGGGAAATAAGCAACGCAACTGCTACTGAATTCTAGGCACTCAGAGGGGAAAATTACATGCAAGAGCCAAACCCAGATTTTTCATATTTATGAGTTAAAACAACAGGCAAGGCCAAAATATGTTTCTTGAGTGTTTAGATTCCCTCTGTTCTCACATGAGAAAACACGCAAACAGCAGAATAAGTTGCTTAAAAGCAAATCTTCATAGATGGGTTGAAAGCAGACCCTGGTAACTTCTCAGTGCAACTGCTTAGTGTTCTGCTTTCCAGGATTGTGGTGTTTCTTTAGTGGCAAGGCACTGTCTCACAGCCAAAGCTCAACTGAGCAAAAGGCGCTGACCAAAGGGGTCCCAGTGAGGATGATGGTGTGAAGTACAGAGATGTTAGTCCTACTCTGGATCACATGCATGAGTCTACAGCAAGGTCATCTGCTCTGGCCTGGGTATGGGCATGATAGAAGCGTGAAAAGGTTTGGGTTGGAAGGGACCTTTAAGATGATCTAATTCCAACCCCCTCCTATAGGCAGGAATGCCTCCCTGAGCCCAGGTAGCTCACAGCCCCATCCAGCCTGGCATTCAGTGCCTCCAGAAATGTGAACTGACCCTGCTGGCACTTAAACCTGCGGCTTCAAGGAGTATTTTACACTAGATTAGATCGCTAAGCTATTCCTTCTGCTTGTTTATTCAAAAAGGGACACGTGAGTGCAAGTATTATTGTTAGGTGTACTCTAACGTTGAAGCTGTGTTTCTGAGTTTGCATTATCAGCCACCTCTCTTTTGGCAGGTAGAGACGTGCTGCTCAGGAATGCCACACAGTTGCTGGGAACAGCAATAATTCAGGAACGTTTTTCACTGTGCAGCAACATATTTCTGGAATACCTTTGTGAAACGCTCCTTTCTGTTTTAAATACTGCTATTTCAGTCCATGAGGCCCCACTGTCTGCCTGTTGCCGCAGGGTACCCGGTGCCGAGTGCTGACAACAGGGGGCAGAGTAGGTTTATATTTCAAGGGAAGAAAAATCACTGTAGGAGAGGAGTCGGTGGCTTTTTCTCGTTGTTCCAAACGTTCGTCTTATTGAAAGAGATAATAGCAAGCACTTCTCTGTTTAAATCTGCTGTGCAAAGCTTGCAGAGGGCTCGGCATTTCACAAGCTCCACTGCTTTCTCAGATCCTCTCTTATAAAGCAGATAAGGCAGTTAATCTATAAGTTTGTATTTATTTAGATTGATTCAGAATCTTTTTATTAACTGTTTATTTAATTTTAGCCACCCAATATGGCTCTGGCAAGCTCTCAGCATACTTCTGGCTGCCTTGACTGTCTAAAGAGACTTTTGGCAGGGTCCTAGGTCTGGGATTTGCACGCTTTTTCCATCCTAACAAGCATGCTTGAGGCGCCTAACCATACTTAGCAAATAAAAAAGGAACAAACTTTGCTTAACCATGAAAGGAGTAGGAAGGGGATCTGTTGCTTCCATCATTACCTCTGCACGCCTTGGTCTAATTTTGACTTTGATGTTGAAGAAATGGCAACCTGATTCATATTGCACTTAAAGGCACAAAAGCACTTTAACTGTCTTTAATTATTGCTTTGTTTCTTTGGAAGAAGTAAAGCAGCTTTAATGGTATAGTTGTAGCGTGGTTTGAATATCCGTGGTTATCTGACCAGGTAATACGTTGCTTCTGGAAGAGTCTGGAATCCAACTTAATATTTTATTTTATTTTTAATGTATATATAAATGCTAGCACTGAGCATAAGTATTTTCTACTGAGCATTCAGTGCCCCTGATCTGAGTTTTTTATTAATCTACTGAACCACCACCTAGGGAGAATGCTTGCAGGTCCCACCAGAGCCGTGAAGAAGAGCTCACAGACTGCACCTGTAAGGACTGAATTTAGGCTTGAGTTTTCTTAGGGCTGGCCGTGGGTTTCCCCACACATGTGATGTTCAGGCAGAACACAGACTGCTTTGTTTGTAGCTGACCCCAACGGAATGATCGGTGGCATTGCTAAGCCAGTGCTGATGGGTAACCTTCATTTAGAATAAGATGTTGGAGACTCTGTATATGTTCTTTATATGGAAATGTTTATACAGTATAAACTTCTGCTTAGTAAAGCAACTCTTTTTCATCTGGACAGTCTCTGCGTACAATGCATCATGCCAGACAATAGATGAAGTGTTTTAATGGTGGTAAGCAGTGCGCGTCTGTATGTATATACATGTAAAAATATATACATATATCGATCTATATACACACACACGTGGAACGTCCTTTGGTTTCCTGCCTTTTAAGGGGCGATTCTGTCTCGGGGTTGCCTACCACCAGTAGGATGCTTTGCTCCTGCACTTCAACGCCCGGGAGCTCCGTTTTTGAAATGGGAGGAAGACAAATTGCTCGCATGTTACGAAGGGATTGACCTGTTCCTTGGAAGCTGTGATAAAACCCACAGGTTTTGCTAAGCGTTGCAAAGCACGTGTGGGAAATCACTTGGAAACAGCCATAGCGTGCGTAGTGCTGCTTCAAGCACTGCGACTGACAGTGAGCTCCTGAAGACAGTGTTTCAATTGGCTGTAAATAAAACTGCAATAATCTTTGTCTTTTGTCCCTACAGATGTGATGAGAAAGTCTACCCTAACTCTGCTGGCTGTGCGGCGCTCTTAGGGACAAAAGGGAGGCTGAGGCAGCCTGGCAGAATGCGCCGTCGGCAATATTTATAATTGTGATGTAAATAATTTAGTCTAGATGATATTCCAACACTTCCCTCTCACTTGACAGTAAGATGGAGTATTGAGGAGCTGCTTGTTTCGCAGTTCTCCTTCAGGTAGCGCTCAGATATTAATTTTATCCAATAGCTGCTTCCAAATCTCGCATTGCTTTATCGATGCGCTTAGTGATGCTTTACAAAGTCAAAATAAGTCTGGCTTAAAGATCTCTACTGTAGGTGTAAATAGTTGGAATTGCTCCTGGGGAGCCATAGCCACCAACTCCTATCCTTGGTACCATACATTCCACTCTGGGTGTTTTTAATTCAGAAACATAAAATAGTCCATAAAAGGGGTTTTATGGAGGGCTCTCACTCCATGGATGTGCTGCCTTTGTGCTGGCCTCAGTGCTGACGAGGCTACATTTGCTCGTCATACCTGACCTTGCACATCCGCACTAAGTGTTGGTGCAATGTGCTGCTCTCCAGCTGGTTCTAACAGGGGTTCTGGCTGGCAGCAAGCTGGATGTGAGCTAGCAGTGTGCCCGGAGCCATCAGGGCTGACAGCGCGTGCTGCAGCACCGGAGTGCAGCGGGGAAAACCACATTCCCCATGCCGGGTGTCCTGCAGCAACGAGAGGAATGCTCGCCCCTCTTGCGCCTTGTTCTATCTTTTTAACAGCTTCATTTCCTTTCTTTCCAACGTATCTCCCAACGAA
This sequence comes from Gallus gallus, assembly GCF_016699485.2. Lineage (NCBI taxonomy): Eukaryota > Metazoa > Chordata > Aves > Galliformes > Phasianidae > Gallus > Gallus gallus. The sequence goes on from NC_052536.1 coordinate 1,989,600, forward strand.
ATGCTTTCCATCATTTCAGACTAATTTTAGCCCCTTATCGTAGTTATTTCCTCGGGTAAATAGTTTCCTGAGCGTGCTATGGAGGGCAGAGGCAGGGCAGCAGCCATCAAAACCCAACCGGCCCTGCCTCGACTGGGTGGTGCTCTGGAAATATAAACAAAGCTGTTTGTGGATGGAAAAAGTATTTCAGGAGGAGCAAATATTGCCAGTTTGTATGACTGCTATCGTCTGTTTGCTTATTGCTGTTGTTTTTGTTTTTGTTTCCCCTACTGTTAATTTGTGGAGACAGTGCCTCTTATCAAAGTGTATAGAGGGAGAAGGTTGGAGTAGTGTGGGTAGCAGCTGCAGCATGGACCGTTGGTTGTTGTATTTATGTGATACAATATTTTGTATGAAAAATCCATATAAATGGGTGGGAACAAAAAATGGACACCGTGCACAGAAGTATGGCAGCTCCAGTACCCGTTCCTGTGCTTACAAGCACGCCATCCCACATGTGCCAGTCCATATTTGTTATGAGAAGTGCATTCCTTCTACTTTCTCACTGAGGTTTATTGAAATGCGTACGATATGTAAAACTCCTATGTAAAGGGAAGAAAATCCATAATAGGTGTGTGCATATGTATATTGCTCAGCTTGCTGGATTAGAAACGGTCCTTGCTTGCTGCCCAGCAGTACACGCTTTTCAGAAAGTATCTGGTAAATTCCTTTGTGCTGACAGGTCCATCAAATTGGGCATTAAGTGCTGCCCATGAAAAATGAGTTTTCAAACTAAAAGACACGAGTCCATGGGAGATTGCAGCAGGCAGAAGTGGAGTTGGGAATAGGACAGCAGTTAATTTGATCGTTGTTGTATTTGAAGGTCAGTTGAACCAATCTGGCTGCAGGTGGAGTTACTCTTGGGAAGAACCAGAAATCAGGTCTCCAGTGTCTATTAGCTTCAATGAAAATTTGGTTATTCAGCAAAGCTTGGTTGAGTTCGCCCTGTAGAGAGATCCTCCTGCTCAGTGATGATAGCTGATTATTTACATATTTAAACTGCAACTTTTGTTTTATTACTGCCTTAATTTTAGCTTGATGTCAGTTGTGTAAATGTTATGCTTTTGTCCTGCTGGTGTGATATTACTGTCGCTCTTTTCAGAGCACAGTGGCATCTTCTAGCACAGCACAAGGAGCTTCAATCTGGCTCGGTTTCCCTTTCTTCCCCTCTGCTTATGCCTCTGAGTTATGCCAAGCACCTACTAGCAAAAATTAAGGCTTAAAGCTCACCTTTGTATTTGATCACGATATTTTCTTGTCAGTTTTGTGCTTTATCCATTGCATTTCTAATGACAGGTTTCTAATTTTACTTACTAATTTTGTCTTTTATTCTACTAGATATAATAGCATGTATTACCTGTCTTGACTTAATTAAGTGTTGATAATTATTTACAAATAACTGTTCAGTGGAACTGTTGAGGTATTCTCCACCTTTAGGCTTACTGGTGTTTTGTGTGGGTTTGTTCGGTTTCAGTATTTGCTGATTTTTTGGTGTTTTTTTCTTTTCTACATTCCAGTAGATGAAATGTATGAATGCTGTAGAAATACAGACTGTGCCACTGTCCTTACATGTTTTTGATTGCAGCACGATGATGGCTTTCAAGGATTATTACTTGTAAAATGTTGTTTCTCTTAGTAATGAGAGTGTTTGTAGTAAGATGATCCTCATTCTGTGGTGCCGTGCTCTGCTCATAGAATCCCTGCAGGTAGATTGGGTCAGATTGCTTTTCTTATTGATCTCCTTGCAGTAGAAGTACAGCTGAGGAAAACAAGAATTTCATTGCCTATTGCTGCCCCTTCTGGCTTCAGGAGCACATAACTGCTTTGGGAACTTGGTGCTTCAATTCTAAATCCCAGTCACTCCTGAACACTTCTTTGATCAAGCATGTCGGACGTTATAGATCCTTAAAACATATGATGTCTAATGGCAAGAAACTACAGAGGGCTCACTATTCAAGTTGCTTTTAATAGTTATCATCTTAGTTCTATGTAATTATAAGTTTGTGTTGTAGCATCGTGTGCTGAATGGCATAATTAAGGCAGGGTGTGTTGGGTCTGGGAGGCCATTGGCTTTGTGGAGAAGACCAGTGCTGATTTGCACAACCATAATCAGAAGAGTTTGCTTCTTTATGATTTCTTTCTAGTTTATTTGTGTGCCCAGAGATGGGTTGTGAGTTGAACCTGGGACAGAAAATTAAATGCCAGATCACTAGGAAATACCATGAAGAAATCTGAGGCTTCCTCTCATGCCCCAGTCAGCTTGGGACCATCTTTTCAAAAGCTCTAATAATCCTACACATTTGAGTCTTTGCTGTTTGACGAAGTTACATTCTGAATCACTTTCATGATCTGAATTTCCCCACCTTGGTTCATCACCATGGGTGAAGGACGAGAGATTGATACTGATGTAGGTGTACAGTGAGGTTGAAAGGGATATGATCACTTGTGATGTCTGCATGGCAGGCAGAACATATTTTCAAAGCAGAGAGAAGACAACCCCTCAAAACCTGTCAGGACAAAGCAAATCCAGAATGATCGTGATTTGCTCCAGCGTGGGCAACCCCACACAATGCATTGCATTTGTTTTCCTACCAAGTCCCAGTGGGGCACACTCTTTCAAAACCACAGGCAAAAGGTCAGTTGTAGTATCATCATTATATCTAGGTAAATCTTTCTGTTTGCTCTTTACCACAGATGTTTCCTATCCCTCTGGTGTTGTTAAATCTGTTTGCAGCAGCATTTTTTGGAAAGTGTTTTTGAGCCACAAAGGCTCATCCCTGATCAGTTTTTTTAAAGCAGCTTATTTGGGTGCTTTTCTACTGGATTGCCCTTCCTAAACAGATGAGTTTACCTTCTTTTCATTTATTTTCATGTGTATTTACACGTATATTACTTTGTCTATGTTTATTAAATGGCGTTATCTCACATGGTGGATAACGCCATTTAATGATTGAATTTCGTTACAGAATATGGAGTAAAGTTTGAAACCATTCAAATTAACCAGCCTACTTTATACGATAGGAGTATTACTCATAGTGACTAAAATCAGCGATCAAATAGGATTTTTGCATAGATTTGAATTCTTTTTACTTGTTCATTTTTCAGGGCATGCTAATATAAGAGATGAACAGGTGCTCTAACTTGGTATTTGCTTTCAAATGATGGTGACCACGAGGCTTCTAGTGGCAGAAGGAAGCAGCCGGACTTGGCAGGCCATAGCTTCTGGTTGAATGAAGGTGGATGCAGTGACTTCATATTGCTAAAGGATAGATGGAGAAATGATGTGAGTGCAGCTAGGTCCATCACAGCTTCAGTTCTGAAGTCTTTTTGATCTAGTGGCTAGCACGAGGAAGTGAAAAACAGTAACAGATCTCATGCAGTAGGACTGTGGGTCAAATATCTGAGCTGTTTTAATTGAAGAATCAGAGCCTCAACTCTCACCCTTGAAAGAAACAAAGATGAGATTTTACCCAGTTCACGGGGTGAAAAGCAGTGGAGGTGAAGTCCTGGTTGAATGCTGCCATGTCCAGCTTTCTTTAGTACAGTATATCTTTGCCTTCCTTACATGCTGCTTCCTCATTTCCTCCCTGATTTTCCCCTATGCAAAGAGGGGAAGCACAACATAACATTAGCACTAGCCCTTTGTGTCTTTGCGTTGCTATTGGGAAGGAGGCAACCAGCAGTGCTGCATGAGGGAGCGCCACGGAGGTTTGGGATTGGAGTTGAAATACTAGGTCCAGCTGATTTCTCTTTGATCAGAGTTTTTTTTTTTTTTTTTAAGTGGGTGCTATGTTTTAGAGATTTTTGTGTCCTTGCAGTGGAGGAACTGGAAGGTCACGTGTGTTCTGGTCTGCACCTACTGGTTCAAGCAATGGGGGAGATCTCAAGCAGGCCAGTATGGGGAGAAGGGTGACAAACGTGGAGGTGGCATAAGCTAAAACCATAAAATATGTGTATTTTATGTGAGTCTGATAGGAAACTGTGTGTCCTTTAGTCCTTGAAAGAAAGCTTCAGGGAGATGGGCTTGCTTTATCCATCACACCTCGGAAATTTGGGATGAAAGAGGAGGTAATCAAGCTTTGTGTTCCATCCTGGTATCTGCTCCCACTTTACAGATTACTCTCCATGACTACAGATTCCTTCAAAATTCAAATATTAAAGCAAAGCTGGTCTTCCAGCCTCTGCTCCTGCTAAACCCTAGTCTAACATAAATGAGTTTAAATTTCAAAATGCCTGGAAAATCCTCATCCTTTTTAGCATGTGACTCAAGAGCTGCACACACCTGACCGGGTCAGAAAGTGAAGGTTCACCACCGAAGTGGTTGGAAGTAAATAAAGTGGGGCCTGTCAGGTGCTACTTGACATTTCTTTTCATCACGTGAGTCCATGATTCAGTCTAAGTGTGTGCTGCAGGGAGATGACAGGCACTTCAGAGCAGAGAATAGAGGGAAAAGCTCTCAGCTTTCCTGCTCTATTGACTGCCCCCTTCTGTCTTTCAAGCAGGAATGATCAATTTTAAAGAAATGTACCCTAAGTACTGAATGAGCTTCATCTATGGAATTTCAGATATTACAGGCCTTGCCGTTAGACTGATTGCCACCCACGCCCTTGCCCTGGGAGAATTCAAAGCTGATTTGGAAATGGTGTTGTATATGCTGTGTCCGAAGGCCTGCCCCTGGTTCACTTTTACTGACATCCAGCTATCAGTGGGGTTCCTTCTGACAGATTCTTAACATACTGCTTTTGGTTTTGCCTCCTTTTTATTGATACTCTCTGATGCACAGATATTCTTGTGCAGGATAGTTTGTATTTCATACCACAAAGAATTCTTTATTTCTTCTATTTGACCTTAAAATGCCACCATAGGGAGTTGTTAACTTCTTGCTGTGGTCACTTGCATTTGCACATGATTAAACATGCCAAGCTAAAGAGTGATAAGAATCACATCATGAGCAGGACTGCAGTTAATCTGCATGTTTATTTCTCCATTTATTTTTTCTTCAGCACTAATCCCAGTCTAAAACTCTAATTACGCCAATGCTAATTGAGGCTGACAATTAGGGGCTTTATTGCTGATTTGCACTAGCACACGTCTATTACGCAGAGCATGAGCAACAAATGGCACTTGTCTGGAAGGAAGCCATCAGATGGGCAAGTCACCGCTGCCTTTGCCCACAGACAAGTAACTGTGTTGTGCAGAATGCAACGCTGCCAGCAGGGCGGATGGAAGAGGAGCTGCCTTGGCCTGATGTAGGATCCAGAGATTGCAACATGCAGGAGGTTTGTGCAAGGCTTCAGCCCAAAGAACAGCTTGGGACGAGGCCAGCGTAGGCTTTGAACTGAGGTGCTGCTGTGCAGTCCAAAATCATTGCTGCCTCATTTTTCATTTTCTAGATTTGCCCGTGAAAAACATGTTTTTCAATGTATGCCATTTAGTACATCGAATTTACTATCAGGGATGTTTAAACCAAAAAGTGCCCTATTGTAAACGGAGCATATTAGCACATCAGGACAGTCTTTGCTTCTTATTACTACAGAAAATAATATCAGATAATAGGAAAGTGTCTGCCTGTATCCGACTTGGTATAATGGCTGTCTATCATCAGAAAGAGTTAGATAGTTTTATTAATATCTAGTTATACTCCTGACTATTTTCTCACTAAAATCAGCGCTGTGGTTATTAAGCTACTATATCACCACCGATGGATTTTTTGGCACTGTTTATTCACCAGCAAGTTGTGGAAAATAGAATTAGCAACAATTCTGCTTCTGGGAGAGAAAGGAGTTTTGAAGCCGACCCTCAGTAAGAACAGTAACTGAAGCCAAGTTCTCCTGAGCTGTCTGAGCCTCCTGTGTGACTTCCAACCACAACACCGAGCAGGGGAGGTGCTGCAGCTCCAGGATGGGGATCCCAGTAAGGGAAGCCCTCTTTGGTGCTACGGTTTGTGCCTAATGTTGCAGGATGTGTGGTCTGAAAGAGCTTTCCAGCAGCTTCCCAAGCACCTGGGAAGTATGGAGAGCCTCTGAGCACAACCACATGAGAGAGGTGTTTGCTCAGGGCATGCTGATGTTTTGTGGTCAGTATGTGAGAGAGGATGCTTTGATGGAGGGGAGCTTACAGTGCTGCTCTTCTGCTAAATACTAGATGTGAAAACCTTATGTTTCCTAAGGTTCCTTACTGGGCCAAAGAGAGTAGTAGAGGCCTTAGATAAATGTACTGTAGTTTAAAAAAAGGAAATGGCGATCCTCCAGTACCTGCTTTCAACACTTTTAATTAACAACTCTCATTCAATTTGGCAATCTGTTTAGCAGTGTTTAACCTCGCATGCCATTTAACAAGGCAGATGTAAACCAGAGTGATGGGACAAGCAAAGTGAAGTTCCTGGCTGCTGCCAACATGTTTGTTTTGCAGACTGGGTCTCTTAGCATGAGTCCCTCATGCTGTCCTGAGAAGACCTTGCTCTAGATTTTAAAATGTTGGTATGTGTTCTTCCCATGGTTCGTGCAAGTATTTCCATTAGAGTTAATCAATCAGCACTGAACAGCGAATGCTTTTACCGTGAATGGAAGTGGTGGGTGTGCAAGGAGGACAGAGCTATACGTGTGAAGGCAGCAAAAGGAATCTGAGGGACTACAGCGGGCTATTTGCTGTTTGCTAACACACCAGACTCATCTGATGTTAGTCTTCAATGGTTGCCCTTTGAGATACAGATGCAGATGAGGAACTTATGAATTAATTCAGTTGACCAGGTGAAGAAAAGGCTCTTGTGTCAGCTACTGAGCTCTTTAGCTGTGGTCTCAAGTGAGGGAGAGATTTCCAATGGAGCTCTTTTTGGGTCATGCTAAGCTGAGACATCATCTGAATGTTAAGTCCTTTTCTATTCAGGAAACACTTGTGTGTTGTTTCTCTTGTATAGTTTTATCTTGAGGTTCCTTGAATTATGCATGAATGACATAAGCAGAAATCTCAAACATGACAAGTATCTGTTAAGCACCATAAGAAAACCCTGTGTCATCTTAAATACCGAGTTCTTAGAATGGGATATACTGTGTGGTGGAAAAAGTCACTGACTGAGGTTAAGGATGACAGTATCGCCACTAATATCTTAACTGCATTCACAAAAGAGTTCTTGTTAGTTTCTTGTTAGTTCACAGCTAGTGACAGATGCTGGTATTTTGTGCTGATCACAGCACATGAAAAGTTTCATTGGAGAGGTTCTTAACTTGGTAGAAAAGCAAACATTTAGAAAATATATTATGTTTAGAAAACAAACAAAGTGGGAGTATCTTATTGAGCCTCAACATCTAATTTGTCCTGAGAGCCGTTTCCAATAAGCTTCGTAGAATTGTGGAATGGCTTGGGTTGGAAGGGACCTTATGGGTCATCTAGTTCCAACCCTCTGCTCTGGAGGTTCAACTTAAACTGTGTTGGTCCAAGAGAGATGCCGCTGACTCTGATGTATCTATCACAGATTAATATTTCTGTGAGTGCTTTGGATTTTTTTGCATTTTGGCTGTGGCAATGATTCACTGTGGAATATGGCAGCACATGAAGGCATAAATCAGCTTTTCCAAGCTTCCAGGTAGAGTGAGGGGAGGAGAGACAAGAAGCTCTTTTTTCTGTGTTCTTTCTTTGTCTTGCCTAACTGGCCACATATGTTTAAAATCTATTTTACACATTTAAGCATAAAGAAAAATACGCATTAAGAGTATTCAACTATAATTAACAAGAAGCATCATGAGTCATTTATTGTTTGCAAGGGCACTAAAACATTTATTAATGTCATGTTTCACTAATGATTTAAGAAAGGATAAGTAAATATCTCCAAATTATGATCCCTACATACTGTTGACTCATTCAGTGTTGATGAATATTGACTTGCGTGTAGTTAGGCTGTGTGAAGAGCTGTGGCTTGAATCTCATACCATACTCGCACACATGCTTAATTTTAGCATGGAAAGTTACAGAGGGGCTTAATCCTATTCACACATTTGTGATTGCTGCGTTGGTATGGGACATCGTGCAGTCCTAATTGGAAGGATGTTCATTAGGCATATTTTATTAATGTATAATGAACACCGTAAATACAGTGACCTTTGAGATAATTGTCATTTACATGTTTTGATTCATTACTGCATCTTCCTCTTGTTTATTCATCAGGCATGAAAATGTATGCATTTCTTTGCTTCTAGATGTCAAGCAGCATTTCACGGGTTTTATGGTGATTTGCAAAGGATTTCTTAGAGAATCTTCTACTCTCTCTGACGAAAAGCAAGAAGTGACAGAAGGATGGAACTAAGTGCTTCCATTGGTGGAACAATCCCTCGATGATTATCTATTTATTGTTCCCTGAGGAGAAAAGAAAGAGTTAGGTGACTGGTTGTCGATGACAGGGGGGGTGGACTTGATGCTCTCCAGAGGTCCCTTCGAACCCCCGCAGTTCGGTGGTTCTGGGTCAGCTGAAGAACACGGTCTGTCAAGTATGTGAGGCATGGATGGAGCACACTCCCAGCAGCCGTTATGTTGCAGCAGTTCCAGAAGCAACGTGTAACAGGAGGCACATTTCAAATCACGATGAAACCGACTTGAAGGGCGTGTTGTTCAGTTTGTTACAACGTGGAGCTTCCATTTTTCTGATCCATTATTTTACCTTTTTACGTTAAGCATGCACGAACCCAAAGCAGGGAAATGCTTGAATTGTAAGGCCGAGGCGCCTTTTTATTTCCAGTCTCCTAATGATGTGCATCATTTCCAAACTAGCCAACAAATTGATTGTAGATCTCATTTTATTAAATCACTGTGTTGCCTTTCCTAATGGAGAAATTACTGTACTGGCTGTCTGAGTCAGCAGACGCATTTCTTTGGATGTAATTTCTGTGAAATGAAAGGGCAGCTCTGCTGGTAGAGGTTTTGTCTCCTACTGTGGTCTTGTACTGATGAGCAATTAAGAGCATCTTTAGCTCACAGGGTTCTTTGAAATAACCCACGGAAGCTGTGCTTCGCTATTTGTGTGAAGGGGTTTGGTGAGCTGCAGAGAAAAATGGTTTCCGAATCTTATTTTTAACTGTTTGTGCCTGAAGTAGGTTTTTACTTATTCCTTCTGTCTCTGTAATCCTCTTACAAACAAACAAAAAACCAACACGTATGCCCCCAGTACAGCAGTCTTGTCTTTCATTCATTATCGTTTCCATCAGATGGAGCCACTGGAGGTGTTGGGGAGCAGTTACCAGGTGTATGACAATCTGTTCCTACATTAGTGACTTGCATTACAAGAGCTGAAATTCTGACACTCATTACCAAATCCTAATGGATCTGTGGGCTCAGGCTGACCCTCTCCCCGTGTGCAGCTGGCTGCGTGTTGCCTGGGCCCTCGTTCTGTCCCTGCTGACTAAGGCAGTGATTGCACTTTTTTAGTGGGAATAACAAGCTTTTCTCAAAAGCAATGACTTCAGAGATATTCCAAGAACAGGGTTGGTTTGTTTATTTATTTATTTATTTCTGCGTGTCATTGTATTGATGAGTAGATGCACCAAATGATCATTAAAATAAGGTACATGTGACTGCTTCTGTGCCTTCCTCAAAATGATGATTCATACGCCGGCTTAATGAGGCTGGGTACAGTAAACAGACAGAGGAGTGCTCGAAGCTGTGAGTGCATGCAGTGGACTTGCCTAGCCTGGAGCTTACTGCAGGAAGAAGAGAATTTTCCATCTGAACAGAGGAGGGAGAGAAATACAAGTAAGATGATATATGTTGAATTCTTTATAGAGGAAGTAATTCCCAGCCACTAACAAATTCATTTTGCTACAGCGTGCCTTCTCTAGGACTTTGCACCTCGTGGAGGTGAATGCTGGCTTTTTGTTTGTTTGTCCCAGCATATGGGCTTCTGAAAAACATTACCATGTTCTTACATGATAACAGGCTTTAATATCTTGGAACAAAACCTTATGGTATCTTCTTGCCATTGGGGATAGTGTTTATCAGATGAAAGCAAAGTCTGAAGCAGATACAAATTGTTCTGAGTTTGAATATCTCTTCCTCAGAAACTGGTATCTCTCAAACCTATTCCCATTCTAATGCATCATCCATCTTCGCACAAATAATAGGATTTTTTTTCACAGTCAATATGTAATTTTCTGTCAGCATTTTATGGCTGGAAAGCTGGCAGGGCTGGATCTGGCAGAGCTGGACCAGTTAATAAAGATTATCAGTTTGCATGTTCAGCATTCTTGGCCTGGTGAGTGTTGTACTTTACACTTAATGCTTTGAGATTAGCATGATAGATGAGCGTACTTAGTAAAATGTTTTTACAATTTATGCTCTTATTAACTGTTGTATTGAACTTGGGAAAAATGTCCTTTTCCTTGATGGATGTCATGGTGCAGTAGTATGTCAGCTTGTGATCGGGGCTTGGCTTTATGATGCAACGATGCTGTGCTAGAATCAGTTTCAGAGGAAAAAGGTCGGTATACAGGCATCAGGAAGGGCAAAAATTGCTCTGCAGATTTGTGTTATAAATTCAGAAAGCAGGGTTGCTTGCCTCTGTTACCTTGATGTTGGCACTCACTGAACACCAGGGTGTTCAAAACTTGAGCTTTTGTGGGAGTAACACTCCAGGAGTGTACGACACTTCTGTCCATCCTTGCCCTAAAGGCTGCATGTGATCTCATTTATGGACATAAATACATGTGGTATCTGAGAATGTGGGTGCTGTGATACAGCATGAAAAAATTCTGAACTGTGTACATGTGTATGCTGCCACAGCTGTGTTTCTCTTGCAATTCGGATTCTGGAATACAGTTTCCATTGGAAATAGCAAGATAATTTGGGGTGGTATTTCCTTAAGAATTTTATCTGAATGCTCTGGATTCCTCAGTTTCTCTTCGTGCCAGCTCTCTCTCCCATCTCTGTGGCCCTGCTATTAAGTTATACTCATGTATGGAGTTGTACAGCTCAGAAAGCTAAAGGCTATGCTGTAACCTGGTCCTTTAATTCATTCCCTACAATTTCCATTTTCTTGCAGCAAAATATGTTATCAAGTCTGTCTTGCCCACCACCTATATAACTGAGCTTATGGCAAGATCTATGTCATGATTTTCTGCTGATGACCTCTACGAGCTGGCAGAGCACAAGGCAGCTCAGCCCAAAGCGTGTGTAGCTGCACCAGCTGTGCGTGAAACGCAAACACTGATAGCATAAACCTTACCCTCCAGGGCCCCTCCTTGTTCTGTACTAGCTGAAGTGCCAAACACATACGGTTTTTATGTCCTTCAAAAGAATTTTTTTGGACCAGGCCTGATTTGAACCTTCATCTCAAAAAGAATATTGCTAAATCCAAATTAAATAGCAGTTCCAAGTGTGGAATAGTACAGAAAATGTAGCTTGCTGTGGAAGTCTTTTGAAACAGAGTTGTTTCTGGATTAATAATTCTTTTAATGGAAGACAACTCTGTGTACAGACACCAACATCTTCATGTGAAGGTTTCTAGCATAAGTCTTATGCCCAGGGAACTTTGGGTCTGTAAGCATCACCTCTGTGCCTGGGAACATCATGGAACAGATCCTCCTAAAAGACATGTTAAGGCACATGTGAGATGAGGAGGTGATTTGAGATGGCCAGCGCGGCTTCGTGACAAGGGCAGATCGTGCCTGACCAATATGGTGGCCTTCTGTGATGGATTGGTGGTGGCATCAAAGGACAAAGGGAAGGCAACTGATGTCATCTACCTGGACACATGCGGGGCCTTTGACATTATCCCACACCACATCCTTACCTCTAAAATGGAGATACATGGATTTGAAGGCTGGACTATTTGGTGGATAAAGAATTGATTGGAAGGCCACAGCCAGAGGGTTGTGGTCAATGGCTCTAGAGGTCCAGGTGGGGGCTGGTTATGAGCAGTGTTCCTCTGGGAGTCTGTATTGTTGGAGCAGGTCCAGAGGAGGCCACAAGGATTCTCACAGTGATGGAGCACCTCTCCTATGAAGGAGCTGGGCTTGTTCTGTCTGGAGAAGAGAAGGATATGGGGAGACCTCATTGCAGCCCTCCAGTATTTAGAGGGAGCTTATGAACAGGAGGATGGATGATTTTTAAAGGGTTTGGTTCTTAAGAGGAACAGATGAGCCCTCTGTTAGGCATGGTGTAGGTAGGTATTTGCAAGCTGCTTTTCAGATATCGCAGTGAGGGTTTTGCAGAGATATATCCTGTTGTTCTCTTTGCTCTTTGCATTGTGCTTGCCCTCATTCTCTCAATTCGCCTGAGCAGTAATTAGTGCCTACGATCAGGCTGGTCGCTGCTGCAGTGCGAGTATACTGCAGGAGGAACAAAAGAATGACGTACACCTTGAAAGGAAGCCAGATAGTGAAAAATGGTTACAGGCTACTTAATTACAGGCTTTTCAGAGCAGCAGGTTTAGTTTTGCATCACTTCAACAACTAATTGTTTCAGGGCTTTTTTTAAAAACACGATAGTGGGAAAAAAGGCTGATGTGCATTTAGAAGAATGGGGATTTTGTACTTGTTTATTTTTCACTGCAATATCTGGAAAAGTTTAGGCTGAAGAGTGGCTTGAAATAAATCATTTTATAAAAAGAAACAAATATCATGTAAAAACACAGAAAATGTGGTTCACCATTTCTACCCAGCTTTCCGTGTTGGTCAGAGGCAGCCCCTGGTCACCGCTGCTGCTCCTCAGACCTTCCCTTGGGTTTCAGGGGAGCAGGAGCCAAAAGCCTTCACCCGTGCACAGCTTCCACTTATAATTAGAAGGGGGGGCTGCCAGGGTCTGGTGGTACACGGTGCAGCATAACCAGTTGCTAAGGTGGAGCATCTTCAGTTATCCTGTGTTGTCTTCTTGGGAAATGGTATACCTTTTCATTACCTGAGCAAATCTTTGCTAATTAATACCTCAATCCTAAAGTAGCCCTATGTTAATCTTCTATCAGAAACAAAGAGATGAATGGAACCCTTGCTACCATCAGAAGCTTTCCTGCCTTGTTTTACACAACTTGCTTTGATTGGAGTTGAGCACACAAGTCACATTGAGTATGAAACTCGTACTTTTTCATTTAATAATACCATTATCCTTACCAATTTTTAATATCATTTTATATGGGATTCTGGATCAGATTGAATATGCGTACCATGACCTAAACCAAACGGAATATACTTCAGCTATGAGTCATTCCCACATTTGTTTTAAAAAATTGTGGACATTATTTGGGAATTGATGCAGTCTTTTTGTTAGGCTGCTTTAATTGTAGAATCTACCCTATTTAAAATCAGCATCTGAAGAACACTGTGCTGGTGGATATGGAGGCAGTTTGATTTATAATTGATGGGTTCTCTTTTCGGGAATGGATTTTGTTAGGAAGGTTGCTATGGAAAATCAGGAGTGCTACACTTAGTTTCTGATATTAACATGTTAAAGGATGATAGTGGGGAAAAACATAACTGAATATCTCAGTAATCCCCCTTAAACATAACGAGAAGAAGAGTAAATTTGCAGTGTTTTTCCCGTGTCTGTAACTTGTTTTTTAAGCTAAACATCATCTATAACAGCTCTGCTTCTCATTATTTGCTCCTGTCAGCATCATGTGAGTTTTCATGGAGAGAAAAGCCCGTATTTCCCTTTGACTGAATGCACAAAATCTCTTGTTTGCTATGAGCTTATGTTGGGTAAATGTCCTGATAGCACTGAGGCACTTTCACAATAGTTCTAAAGTTGATTTTCCTATTTGTTTTTGTAGTATGGAGAGGAAAAAGTAGTTAGATGCCACTGTTTTGTATGCAAGAAGAGGATGTCTTAACGCTTCTCTTCTGTCACATGAAAGTCTCTAAATTGCTTTTGGCAAGTAGATAATATAGGAAGAAATTGCTTTAGCGACAGAAGTGTTTTGAAAATAAACCTTGAATGAGAATACAAAACCTGTAATTATCTAATGGAAGATTGAAGGGTTTAGAGAAGCAAAACAAATGGTAAAGCAGTGGAGTGCTGTGGTTATCTGACCTTGCCACCTGCTGCTGTATTGGCGTGTTGTGCATAGGTAGGGCATGATTTTCCAGGTTCCCATCAGATGCAGAATGTTTTTTTTTGGGTGAGGCACCCAGCTCACAGTACCAGCAAGACAGCAAGCCAAATGCAAAACGGTTTGCTTCTCAGGCAGCAGAATTTGGAGGGGCTGCGTGAGTGCAAAACCGGGCATCGATGCACCAGGGAAGCACGTGAGTAACGTATGAAGCAACACACTTTGAACCCTGGTCTTGTTTACACCCATCAGGATTTGTGGGACTTTGCTGATGTCACCGATGTCGCTCTCAGCTGTGTCGCACTGGGTTATGGCTTCACCTCCCTGCTACTGACATCTGAAACAGTCTACATCGGTCCAGAAAGCAGAATACAGATCTGTGCTGTCGCAGTACAGAGTTTACCTTTGTTGCTATGGTAGTTGAGCAAATGGGGCTTATTCTGTGGGCATCTAGACTGTGACAAGTTGAGGTCACCGTGTCTGCGCTGGATGGGACAGAAAGACCGTAAAGACTTTGCCAGACTGCTTTATGCTGCTTTCTGTACTTGAATCCTCAGCTTTCCATGGCTTTGCAGTGCTTTGCGGAGGTCATGCAAATGTCCCTGGTGGGAAGGAGCTGTTAATGTCCCTTTTCTGGCCCTATGGGTGGGTGGTATACCTGGAGTTCTGTTACACTGTGGATATGGTGAAATTCTCTTGTTTTGTTGCATTTGCTTTTTTTAAATAGATTTCCTCTGTTATTATTTTGGTGCATAATGAAAACAGTTTCATATCTTTAAAATGGGGTACATGTGCTGTAAGTAGGTACAGAGGTCGTCTCAAGATCTTGAACAGCGGAACAAAGATGAACGCCATCTCCGAAGCCATTTTTTCCCTTGCTTGAGAGCAAAACAAACAAAGTGAGTCACACGTGAGTGGGTGCGAAGAAGCTAAGGAAGGATTTCTGATAGGCCTCTGTGTGTGTTGGATGATGTTTGCCTTCTTGTGCAACTCTGCTGACTCGCCTCCAGTGTTTTGAAATGAACTTGTGCAGGCATATCTTTGTGTATCATAAACAACCGAGAAGCTTTAAAAATCCCTCTTCTGTCTGTCACCCATGTGAATTAAGTATCCTTTTCATAAATGTGGTCCTCAGTACGCTGTGTCATAATCTGCTTACATAGCTGAATGGAGGACAAAAATATATGGTAATGCATTTGTGGCTAATGGAAAATGGCTCTTTGCTGTCCTTAGGAACCCAACCTCTGCTTTTTCTCAGCAGAGCATTAAAAAACAACAACCATGCAGCCAGTAACATATTGCTTTGCAGAGACGCTCCTCCTTCACTTACCACTGTTGATGGTCACAAGGGATTTTGCCTTGTTGCTGGATGTCCCCAGTGTGCAGAATGGTGCCTGTCCTCGAAGCCAGACATTCAGCACCTATCTACATGTATAGTTGTGCGGCCTTTGCCTCAAAGCTGTCATCAGCCAGAGCACGCTCTTTGGTGAGCCACCCACCTTCCTTCTGCCTCCTCATCCCCAGCACATCCTTCTGGGGCTGATGCTGTGATGCATGAACCTGGCCTTCTCTCACCCTCTTCCTCTCGCATTGTGTTCCCCTACTAATGCTTGTTTTATTAGCCCCGTCTTACTCTGGCAGCAAATGCAATGACGTGGCACTCAGGGCACTTTTCCAAATACTGGGATTTTACAAGGAGTACACAGTGGAAACATTTACAGATCTGTTCCAACATCCATATATGCTACATGTATATATCCAAATGTAAATATTCAGATCTATTTGTTAAGTTTGCAATTTGCTAACTTGTCAAAGGTTTCTTCTTTGCGCGCCCATGGAGAGACTTCTCTTTTTGTGGTCAGAATGGCAGCAGGTTTCCTGGGGGAGGAACAGCCCCTTTCTTACCGTGATGTTCACCATGGCTTGGCACAGAACTGTGGGGGTTGGAAGGGACCTCAAGGGGTCATTGAGTCCAACCCCTCTGCTAAAGCAGGTGCCCTACAGCAGGTGGCACAGATAGGCATCCAAGTGGGTCTTGAGTATCTCCATAGAAGGAGAGTCCACAACCTCTTTGAGCAGCCTGTTCCAGTGCTCCACAAGGGAAACATGATACTGTTTTTCTTTTTATGAGGTTAGAGAAATCGTAACAGTTTAGAATTTAGCTTTTATTGCCTGCTGTAATTCAACTATATATTTTTGCTAAGTTGTGAGCAAGGTGTTGACCTGTAGGCAGGATCCACTTCTGACGGTTAATAGGTGGTCAGATTGTTTTGGAAAATGTCACATTCCGGCACGTGATTTTCATTACTAACCAAAAAGTGGTCAAATCCACCAGGAAAAAAGAAAATGAAACGTTGAGAACCTTAATGATTTGCGTTTAGGTTTGAGTTATGGGATTTTTATAAGACCTGAACTCTCCCTCAGATACTGTCACCAAAAGTTCATCGTTTTGCACATTTCTAGTCCTGATTTTTAGTGTTACATTTCCTGCTGTTCCCAGGTCACGGTGTGAGGAAAGACTGTTGGCCATGAGGAGCTGGTAGGTGTCCCTCAGGGTTTCAACTTCTACCGGGGAACGGGTGCCTACAGGAGGTCTGCTGGTGGTTCAGGTCCTATCGAATGACAGCAAAGGTAGAAGGGCAACCTTTGAGGCAGACGTCTTGGTTTAATGATTTCCTTTGAATCCATCGGTGGTGAGGACATAAATCTTACAGCATCCAAATCAATGTTGCTCGTCAGAAACCACTGACCTATGTTGATTTGTATTTTCTGCTTAAGGTTTTAGCAATTCCAAACCAGCAAGCCTGTTGGTTTGGATTTTTTTTTTAACATTACAGTCAATTAAAAATAATTAGAAGCTACACGAGCAACACTTGGCATGTTCGCAGCAAGAATTTCTCAATTTCTGTTTTATATGTCAGAGGTGATTTCTAATTTGCTAATTCATTTCAGCCAAGCTGCAAAGTGGTTGGGGGGGGAGTCAATAGTGGGGGGTTACATGATGTTATCTGAGGGAAAGAGATGGTGGCTGTGCAGTGTCAGCCACTAAGTTAGGGTCAGCCAATGGAAGTGTATTTCAGGGAACTGTGTCCAATAATTTGGTATCAGTGTAGCAAAAAAGCTTGAGAAGATCCAAGCCTGACCTGTAAGCGTCAGATCAGCTGAGCCTGGGAAGGAGGTATAACCCATGCTTGGTGCAGCACGCGTTTACACCCCATGCTTCCTCTTGAGTGAATTGATATTGAAGTATGTACTTAAAAGCATATGCGTGCTCAGATACGTTCTTGAATTGTGGCCTAATCTCTGCCTGGGAAAGAGGAAAGTGTTCTCCTCTTGCTGTCGTCTCTTTTATATGTGAAAGTGATACTCCGCCCAGCTCTGCAAAAACCGTATTTGGCTTTCCTGCCTGGCAAACAGGTGAATCTTGACAGTATTTCTCATAAAGCAAAAGCAGAAATGTACGTCCAGTTTTATTTTACATTCACATTTTTGCAGGCAGTCCGGATGGAGCAGAGTGCACTCAGTCTGAGTGGGTACCCATTTGTGGTCTGACAAATGTAGAAAATAATTTTAAATAGCAAATACTTAGACTAGAAGCAGTGTACATTTAATTAAGACCCCTCCATTTATTTTTCTGTATGATTTTTTAGACCAGTGGGATCAGCTGGTGATGAGAGCCCAGGTGTTCTTCAAGATGTCCATGGGGAGCATTCTTGAGACACAGCTGTGTTGCAAATGTTGATGTAACTTCTGTATCCAGCAGTGAGGGGAGCTGCCTTTTCTTACCCTCTTCTGGATTACTGTTCCTTTATCCAAATAATAAAAGTTGCCATTTGTTTCATGTTAGCAATAAAAAAAAAAGCAGACAAGTACTGCATCTGAAAAGCTTAATATCCATTTAAAACAAGCCCTTCTGGGTGCAGAAGAACAATGACAGCCTGCTTCTCCCCGTGTTTGTCTTTGGACTTTTCTGGTTTCAAATAAGACATCAGTTTGAACTTTATTTTAAAGCATAAATTCTGATGCTAAATATGGGAGGCTTGGGCTGCAGCCCCATCTGCAGTGAGAACATTGCTGCAGTCTTCTGCTGCACTCTGTGCCCCTGGGAAACCTGTGGGATCTCCATGTGTTTGAGACTTAACTAACACAGTAACTGTCAATAAGCTACTGAGGTGTGAGAGGAGGAACAAACACACACAGTGAGTGGCAAGAGCCATCATTTTTCTTTTCATTCAGGCAAAAATCTCGGAGCTGGTGGATGGCTGCATGGACTAGGGAAGTTCCAGACAGTAATGGCTTCAAATTCCAACACAGCTGTTTTCAAAAGTTATAGCAAGTTTTGTTTTTATTAAAAAAAAAAATATATAAAAATGATGTTTTATATAGAGATCACTTGGGGTCAGGCTGTCACAACAGCAGAGCACGGTGTCACCTGGTGACAGATAGCAGCAGATACACCTAATGGAAACGCTAACATAAACATGCCCGATAACATCAATACAGAAACCACAATCCCTTCTGGTAATCCATATTATCCTATTTAGGATCATATCCTAAAAAATCCTATCCTAGCTTTTCTATTTGAAAGAAAAACACATTCCCACTCGTAAATACTTTCTGGTGCAGATAGCTTCTGCAGTTGTGTTTCCTCCAGCAAAGGACCCATGGTGCTGCTGCTCATGAGAAGCCCAGGAGGTGGCCAGGAGTGAGGAGTAGGTTGTGTGTTCCACATCTGAACCTGAAATGAAGTCCCAGGTCACAGGGCTGTGACCTTACTGCAGAAGGGACTGGAGGCCTGCCTTGATGTCATGAGAGATTGTCTGGGATGTTTGATTGTTCCCCAAGAAATTCAAGCTATTGGGTGGCAAGAGTGTAATTCCAAAGTATGGCTTGTAAGGTTGAAATACTAAAAGACTGAAGGAAGTAACAGCTGTTGTCACCCTGGTAACCAAACTCTATACTTAGATATAAGTGAGTCAGTATTAAAATGTCTCTATCAGACCTTCACTAATAAGTAGCTTCTAAATATAGTGTCAGATCAAAACTCTTGTATCTTCACAGCAGTGCTGAAAATGTCCATGTGCTATGCATTTATACAGGTTGGTTCTTTGGTCTGCACAAGATGCATTGTTAACATCTATGCTTTTCACATCTATGCTTACTGAATGTTCCTCTGATAGGTCATTTGTTCCAGCGCTATCAAAATGTGATGGCTTCCTTGTAGGTGCTGCAGGCAGAGGTGTGGGTCGTGCTATACTGTGGGCTTTGAGGTCAGTCTGTATCACTGGCAGAGAGCACCAGTGCACTTTGTAAGAGTGTAGGAGAGATGCTCCAGCCCTCTGATCATCTTCCTGGCCCTCCTCTGGACCTACTCCAATAGCTCCACATCTCTCTTGTGCTGACAGGATGGAGGCTGCTTTCATCAGCTCACTGATATCCCTAAAAACTACCATTCTTCATTGGAAGCCATGAGATAAAGGCACTTCTTGGCTTTGTGTTGCCATCCCCAGCACTTCTCATTGACAAAGTGGAAAAGATGGGCATTATCCCTGAGTCTGCACTTTGTAGCATAGAGCGGGCTGCGCTGCCTGGGGTTGCTCACAGATGCTTTTGTTCACTTAAAGGACTTCCATCATATGAATATTCATTTATACGACAAATTGCAAGTTCCTTGGGAAGGATGAGAACTGAGGCTTTTCAGTGTGGTAGAATGAGATGCAAAAAATTGAATTGCAAATCACTCAAATTCTGTCTTCAAATTCCACCACTGCAATTGCTGTAAGAACATGTATTGAAATGGTTTTGTAACACGGGCTGTGCTTACCACAGTGAAACCACAGCCACCTGTGCAAGGGAGGTGAACAAGAAATGTTCCTGCTGCACATTTGCTATGGGATTATAAGGAGTGAGGAGCCTTCATTTTATGTGTGTTTGTTGTTAGGAACTGCAATGTGGGCATCACCTTGTGATGGCACCTACTGGGGCTCTTGCCATGTACTCTGTGCCCTCAAATACCTGGTAAGAAAGGGACTGAATCTCTTCCCATTCAGCTTTGTTGGTGCTCCTTGAGTGGGAACCCAGGAGGTGCACACATCCCATCCTGTGGTGGTTGAGCTCCAGAGCTGCCCCATGATAGAGGTTATGCGATGCTCTAATTCTAACTCTTCTTCTGCCATAAACTTTCATTTTTTTCTCATAGCAAGTGGAAGATAACCAGCATCTGGTCCCACTGTGGGCCTGGAGTTATTTCTTGTGTGTAGTGTGAAGTACCTGTGGGACAGCTATTGACAGACAGCTACAAATGATAGTTGAAGATGAGGCATGCCTTGCAAATTCATCACTGATGTTTCTGGTAGACACAGTGGTAGATAAGCTGTGCATGGAAAGCCTTGTCTCAGGCCTATCGCTGCCTTCCTTCTGACAGCTGAAATCATCGCACAAGACCAGGGACTCCTGGCAGCTCCCTGTAGCTCCATGCAGGTTTTATGGCTGCTTGGTTTTGAAAGCATGCTTCTATCACCACAGGAATAAGTGACAGTGCAGCACCACGTGAAGGGTGATGCTTCAAGCCTGTTGTCTGCCTGTAGGTGCTTTGTAAAAGGGTTTTTTCATTCTCTGTGTCTGAGGAAAACTCGTTCAATTGCTTGGTAAGCACCGAGTTTCACGGCAAGGCACCGGGCACTAAGAATGGTAGTTTTCGGTAGCCTCTTCTGTTATTTCTCATTATTCTGTCTTTCATTCTGCTTTTGTGTGCTGCCTCCAAGGAAGCTCATTGGGGTGACCTAAATGACGCAGAGCCTGTGGTTTTTGGGAGGTTGGCAGCACTCAGACAAGAAAGCTGCTGTGGGAACTCCAGAAGGAAAGGATTAGTCTTTTGCCGTTTATTAGGAGTCAGCAGTGAAGCCATGGGGAGACCACAGGGCTGTCAAATCCTCATCTCCCGCAGCCGCACAGGACAGCTTTGTACAGCTCAAAGCTCAGAGAATAATACGTGATATGCTGCTTTGTTGAAGGAGGAGGCCCCGCTCCAAAAAGCAGTAGTTCAGCTGGCGAATTTGGCGAGAGACATTTTGTTGGCCTGTTAATAATTGTCAGTTTTTGGCTAGTTATGAATGGCACTCATCAGCTGCATGTATCTTTTGAGTCTCCTTCAGCTTTCCCCACTGCGTCCTTTTTTCCCTGCTGAAGTCATGGGACTTAGGCTCTTGACTTCTCTCTGCCTTGTGGTCTCTTGCCACGCTTGCCCACCTTTTCCAGCCTTGTTGTTCCACTCCTTCTCACAGCCTTCCGGTCTCCTGACCCATTTTGAGCATGGCCTCAGTGGCTGTCTGTGAGTGCCTTGCAGCTTTGGTGAATGGTGCCACCCAGGTGGAACTGAGAAATCGGATTAGTTCTTCACTGACGAAAAAAGTTGGAGCGGGAGCAAGAAAACTGCAGAGGGAGAAATGCTGTCAGTGCATCTACTGCGCTAATGATAGTAATACAAAAGTCAGAGGAAGTTTGTGTTTCGCTAAACTCCAGCAGTTCCAACCGCTAGACAAAAAGCCATAGGAAAGCAGGCTTCATTAGTGCTTCATTAGCTTTACTGAGACTGAAAGGAAAATGAGCGCTATACACAAGAGCTGAATGCTGTTCCAAATGCTCGGTACTTTCCTCTGACTTGTATTTCTCATGAGCTGTTTAAATTGGCCGACATCTGTGAAGATATTAAGAATGTTCCTGCTCCTGGAAAATTAGAATGCTCCCCTTCTGCAACCTGCTTCATTGCTTCTCCTCTCTTCTGCGCTGCTGAGTCTGCTTCCATCTGGTTTTAACCCAAACTCCAACTCTGGAGCTGCTGAGCTGTGTCATACATGGTAATTTGTACAAGAAAGGCATTCTTTCACATCTCAAATATTTTATATCTATATTTATGTATTTATGTTTATATATACATGTTTCTTATACCAGAACTGTTGGACAGATGTATGACATGTCGTTTTTTTTCTGCCGAGACCCTTGCATATTTATGGTTGTTCTTAGCTATATTTAGTTTGTATGATCGAGTTCTTTCAATTTAAACAAGAAGTGTTTAGAAAGAAAATGTTCCAAAGTGGGCCACATGCTTTCCTCTTGTATGGCATTTTTGTTCGATTGTGCAGCAGGCAGTGTCAGTGGAACTAAAGGTATTTAAAGAAAATACACTTTATAAACTCCAGAGGGTATTGACTTAGGCGGTGATGTTAATACTTAACAAATGCCATTCCTGATCACAAGCAAATAGGACTTAGGAATTTTGGAGGTCTGGATGTAGTTTCTTTAGAACTGCAGATTAGGCTAATAGTGCCTCTTTGTCCTGCGCTGAATTTTTCCAAAGAAAAGAGCTGTGGCTTTTGCAAGCAAAACAATAAGTGATTCTGGTATAACTTGGGTTTATATTTTTAGATCACAAGGGATAATTTACTTGCCCTTTTCTTATGGCTCTTGTCGGATTTCATGCTGCTTAATCTCCTTGCTCTGCTATTAAAACTCACCTTTATATTTTCCACAGGTGAAGAGAAACTAATCGTAGCTCTTGGTAATTAGTGCTAATTTAGTTCTTTGTGCTCTGTGAGTGGCCAACAAAGGTCAAATGCTGAACGCGCTTTTTTTTAAATCTTCATAGTCAGCTAAAAATCCAATCAATGAAATGTTTTTCTCCATAATTCTTGCTTGTTTCCCCTTCCCATTCCATAGTCCCGTGGCTGCCGTAAGCGAGTGACATTCTCATCTGGTGCCAAATTGCAGGGAGGCTGCCCAGGGGATCAAAGTCAACAGCCAATTGATGCAGTTTGGGAATACTTCTAACTTAATAAGTCTGTGGTGTTTTTTCTGAATATGTGCTTTTTGAAACGCCTAGGTTTGCTGCTGAAGGCAGTGTGTTAGATGTAGATCTGAAATAGAGTGGTTAGTTTTAGGACAGATGCAGGATGGGAGGTTTAATTGCAGCCAGCAGTTATCAAGCACCATTAATAGCTTCCTGCCCTCAGCACGGAGGGATTTCTGCAGTGGCTTTCTGCTTTTGGGATTCAAAGCTTTAATATCTGCTTTAAGAAGCCAGACAGACTGAGGAACTGGTGACCGCTCCAGGAGCGACCCTGCTTAATTTTTGGATTTCATTTCCCTTTCCTGTCCTGCTGCAAACACCCAAATTGTCCCCATTGTTTTCAGGGCTTTCAGTTTCAATACTGGCAAGGACTGAATTGTTTCCTAAGGTGACGGCAGTGCTGTGCTCGGATCGCACAGTGGAGATGTCTGCTGGCACACTACAGCCTGATATAAGAAGCCATTCAGTCAGCAGCAGATAAGCCTTTCCATTTTACTTGTCAGTAAGCAAAGAATGTAAATGATTTGTTCGCACTTTTGTTATTGGAGATTATATTTGGTGACATGGAACAGCTTCGGGAGCTGGGCTACCTACAAATAGTGAGCCTTGGCAGCCATGTATGGGAAGGCCAGGCTGGGAGGTACACAAATGCAAAGCCTTGCCTTGCTGGAAGGCAAGACTGCAGATTGTGATGGGGTGTAAGATGGGCACGGTCTGCTGTCTCAGAACAGGTACACGTGGGAGTAGAACAATCTGGAAAGAACAAAAAGCACAATGAATATTTCTAATTAAGTTAGCAAAAGCTTGACTTAGCCACTGCAATTCTAATTCTGTTGGAAAGTTTGAAAAAGTGGGAGGTATTACATAGTTAGCGGCTCTTGTGCCATTCCGTGACCTTTTTTCAGCTTTCCTGGGTGAACACAGCTTGATCCAGAGTTCGTTAATGTTGCTCCAAGCATCAATTAGCAGTGAAGGAGGATTGTGCAGTCGCAGTAGGATCACAGTACTTGGCCAAACGGATCATTTTCATCCACCCTCGAGGTTGTGGTGAGTTAACGCCCAAATGCTTCCACTGTAAGATCAGGGAGGTGAGACCACAGATAAGCACCGTATGGGCATGCTCCACAGCAAGGAGATCACCTGCTCGCTGTGCCTCTGACAGCTGGTCAGGGGCGCTCTGCAAAATCAAAGAACAAAAACTCAGCCTAACCTACCCTTAAAAAGCAGAAGTCAGATATGGAGCTGCAGCTTTATTTTCCACACGGCAGTGAAGAGCCCTGTAGATAAATCTCTGCGTTTGAAGGAGTATTGAATCTGAAAGCTCGTGTACTTGAGTACAGGAGAAGTCTGACTGACTGTCAGCTTTCGTTCATCACTCAAAGGATGTTTCTGCCTCCATTCAGTGTCAGTCAGAGAGCCCGGAACCCAGGAAGCCCTGGAAAACAGTCACGATGTCCAACACTCTCTGTGGCAGATGCAGTGTCACAGGAGGAAGCACAAGAACAGCCTGGATCTCTGGGTTTGACTGGGGCTTAGAGATGCTGCTGAATGTTGCTGGAAGGGCTCAGCAAAGCTCCTTCTCTATTTGCAGTTGAGGCTTTGATCACAGAAATCTTCTTTTGAGGGTCCTTTGGGTTCAGTAAAAAGAAGTAAGCAACCCCTGCAAAAGGTGTTTCCCAAAAGATGGATGTTGTCATTGGTCAAGTCTAGTTTCTTTTCAGCAGACCTTGTACATTTGGGGGATTGGGAGGGTTATGTGCTCATTACTTGTTCAGTCTAAGGATGTGCAAGGAGCATTTCTGCATTGTGCCTTCTCCACTTTGTGGACTGACAGTACTCAAATTACAATGGATGTAATAAATGGTCATAAAATCATGAAGGCTGGAAGACTTCTCTAAGGTCAAGTCTGGTTATGAGCCCATCTGCACCGTGCCCACTGCCCGCATCCCTCACTGTCACATCTCTGCAGCTCTGGAACACCTTCAGGGACAGTGACTCCTCCCCCTCCCTGGGCAGTCTGTGCCTGTGCTGCACCACTTCTTTGGAGAAGAGATCTTTCCTAATGTCCAACCTGAACCTCCCCTGGCGCGACTTGACATCTTTAGTGTTTGTACCATACACAATTCATGTAGAATTACTGGGGTAATTGTGCAACAGAAAAGCCAAGTGTGTTTCAGTATTTCAGTCAAAAAACTGATACAGCCCTTTGTTTCTTGGCAAGAAGGAAGAATTAGATGTGGATGTACTTAAAAATTAAAAGTCCATCAATTAATCAGAAGTGCTGAAATATTTAACGAGCATGCTGTAGAGTTCAGGCTGCTCGCTGCAGCTTTCAGCTCCTGTGACGTACAGGAGCCATCGGGGCCTGCCCTGCCCACCATGCTCCCTGCTGCAGGGCTGTAATGCTCTTTCCCTGGCCGGGCAGTGAAAGCCGCTCAGCGTATAACCCTGAGCCCCTGCTGACCCGGCTGTGCCGTGAAACACTCTGCTAGCAGAGAGATGCCCAATTATTAATTGCAGGAAGGTTACGAACGGGTCACGTTCAAAGAAATTGCCCTGCGTGTATTGCCAGTTGTGGGGCAGGTGGGCTTTTTAGTCCCATCAGCATGTAGGTCCTGACAGGTTCCGTGCAAAGCGCCAGCCTTTCTGTAAGACTGAGCTTTGTTTCCTAAGCTCTCTGCAAGTTGTAATGCGGGCTGTTGGGATAGCTGTCAGGGTGTCCCAGTTTGCCTGCGTGTCAATTGGCTCTATCCAAGCACCATCTGCTTGCAGCCTTCTGCCACAAGTGCAGGTTCGCACTCATGGCGGCAACAGATCAATGCATTGCTGTGTGCCTCTAGTGAAGTCATTAGGATATTTTATTTCTTTTTCATTCTTTTAGATGCAGATTTGCAGGTAGATTGCTACTAGGTTTTAAAAACTCACTTTGTGTACATAAGTTAAAATGCTGTGTCTCTTTTCCTCAGCACCCTAAGACGTGTTTGAGCTGAAGAAAATGTGTAATTTTAAATAGGGTGTTCTAGGGTGTGCTGTGCATTAGCAAAAACCAGTGAGATTAATTATGCAGCAAAAAAAAAAAAAAAAGGCAACTAATCTTCACTTTTTGCTTCAGTGTTTTAGGCTACGTAATAATAGTACATAAAAAGCAACCCAGCAAGCTTTCCCATGATCTTTAAGAAAAACGCTCCCACATCATGGATATCAGAAGCGAAACTCTTATTGTGAGCTCCCAGCAGGGGATGAGCTCCCAGCAAGCCAGGAGGATAATACTGTGGGCAAATTGAGCAAATGTCCTTGCCTCTCCAATCAGGCAGTATTTGAAGGGTATTATCCTTGCTAAACTTGTCATCCACTTTAAATGGAAGTTGGACTGAAAATGTGCATACTCTACTTAGCATGACTTTTGGAGAGATGCTTCTGCAGTTTAGGGATTGGCTTTAATTCCTAGAGATGTAACTCTGCCACAGCTTTATTTAATCTCTGTTTATTTGCTTAACCATACTTCAGTTCATAATCTAGTCAATGTGTAAGGAAACTCTTGTGCTCTTTTCTCTTCTTTTTTTTTGCTGCTGCCAGTTGTCCGTTTGACTGCTCTGTTTTGTTCTGTTATGGTCATGTTCAAGCCAGATGAATCCAAGTATTTGCTGGTCCCATAAATACCAGTGCTTCCTCAACCCAAGGCTTACCTGTCCCAGTCACTAGCAGCCGTGAAGGGAGCGGCTGCAGACTTTGACTGCTTTAGTTGAAGTCATCTGCTGCAGCACACAAGGCACGTTTTTCCCTTTTAAATATGTATGTACTTATGTATAGGTTTATTATATACAATATATATGTGTGTAGATATATATACAGAGCGTGTGGCTAGGCAGAATGTATGGATTGTGTCTGTTCAAAAGAGTGCTCGAATGACCTGATGCTTTGAAGCAGTTGCTCTGTCAGACCAGAAAATGCTTTCATCTTTAAGCCTTCTGTTTCACCCATCTCTTGAAATTTCCCTGACATGTGGATGGAGACATCTTCTGAAAATGAAAATCGTGGTCTACTGTGGGAATACTGCACAGTGCAAGGGACTGAGACTTGGCTGTGGTTTCTCATTGCTTATTTTTCATCTCTAGGACAGCAGCTCTACTTCTTTCTAGCAAAACACATGCATATTTGATTCTGTTCTCATCAGGAATTCATCCTTTCTGCTTGGATGTGTGTGAAAGGCTGGCAGCTGGAATTTCTGCCTGTGGCACATCGTCCCACCAGCACCTGACTGCACACAACAAAGCGCCGACTTCTCGCATCACTGAAGAGTTCCGACATGGAACCACGGCTCTGTGATAACAGAGCACAGCGCATGTGAGCCAGAGGAGATTTACTAAATGAGGCAGCATGGAGAGTGCTCCTTAATTGCAAAGTACAGACGAGTACCTGTGGAAGAACTGACTTAAACTAAGCTAAAGAATGTTGTTTTTTTTCAGTAGTCCAGCTTCATACTTGCAGACATTTCAGACTGGCTTTTTTAATGTGTTTCATTTAGCAAACTGAACAGGATGAAAGCCCAAAGCTTTCAGATGCTGCTGGGAGTGGAACAAGTGGTTAACCATGTTCTCCTGAGGATATAAATGGAAAAAGTGTCACAGCTTAGCAATGAAGATCTCTTTGAGAGGTGCCATCATGCTGGTGCTATCCAATACTTATTGAGGCACTATTGTGCTTTATATACAGGTGGAATGCTAGTGATGGGTTGTGTAGGCATCAGTGCGTGTTATGATGTTTTGCATTTTTAGAGCATCACTTTTGACCAGGTATGAAATTTCTCTTTATTTAGTATTCCAAACCGCTGAACCCTAAGGAAAGATGGGCATCATTACACATCCTGAAAATGGTCCTGTATTGCTTAGAGAGTTTCCAGAAATGGGTGGAAAACTGAGAAAGATAGGAAACCAAACAGTTGTTAGCATTTCTTCAGTAAAATCTCTTGTGCTAGTTACGTAGCACTAAAATGCTTCAAAATGTCTTTGCCTAGACCTTAAGGAATTAGTTATACAAAAAATCATGATTTCCTCCCTAGTAGAATGTGTTTTCTTAGCCTCCCACTGAAAGATCTCTGACAGTGCTCACATGGTAGAGAAAATTTTTGTCACTTTTTGTATGCAAAGTAATTAATAATTCTGATGTTTCCAAACTGAAGCCTTATTGAAACCCATCCAACCTTGACATGAACTCTACTGCTTCAACTCTCCATTTGAGAGATAAGCTTTCCTTGAAACTATGATTATTAGCTCTGACAAGGTTGTCACTGGTGGTCTTTGCGTGGGTGCAATGTTCATAAGTGATCCTCATCTCTTAGTATGTTTTCACATTAAACTCCACTAAAGGAAGAAGTTATTTTTTCCATCATTTTGTAATCTTTGAATTTATGTGGGTGAGAGGTGATAATGGACTGAAAGAAACAGAGGGAAACACTTGACAAATGCCCTAGCTTTTAAGAAATAATCTCCACACGTTTCCAAGTGGTTCAGCAGGAGACATGAAATGTTAATTTTCTTCTTTGGGTTTTGGGAATTTGTGCTCTGCGGAGTCCTTGAAGGGTAATCTAAGCTGACTGGAGTCTGGTCTTGTGCATTGATTATGATAAATTAATGAAGCAGCTGAAAGGGAAGTCCAATTTAAAACCAGCAGTGAACAAAGGAACCCTCTCTAAATCCTGCAGAACGTGTGTTGTTTCTCTTTGGGGAGGAAGAATCCAGTGCTGCTGTGGGTATTGCGTTATTAGGCATGACACCTTTAATGAGGGCTTTTGCCCATTAGTTTAATCTACTTGAAAAGGAAGATAATGGAAACAAAAAAATAATGACAATATCATAAATACTACGTTCTTCTTAGCTAAGAAGGATAGTCCTTAGGACAGTTGTAGCTTCTATCCAAGGCAGCGCTGGAGAGCTGGGTTTCACCTCATTCTGCAGCAGCACTGCTGCAGTGTCAAGCAGATGTAATAGCACGGGCCACTAATTTCTCAGTTTCTCACTGCCAGAGGAAGGCAGATGTAATTCAGATGATGAACTCTCATTTACAGATCCATTTAGAACATATAAGTCCATGTAAGGTTTCCTTTTCAAAGCAAGTCTGTCAGTATCTCTTAATAGATGTAGGCATATGGCTCTCTAAAGCAACAGACAATAGGAGAGATTTACTGTGGGGATGTCTGACATGCTAGCTTTATCGAGTCTAGTGAAAACATGCCCACGGGGCGGTACTGGAGACCTACTGACCTAGAAATTGTAGTGGCCATCCTCTGACAAAGTCAGAAAGTACAGCATGGTACTGCAAAGGGCTTTGGGTTTTAAATCAAGAAGTAATTGGAACAGACTTGCCCTGGGATGACCCAGCTTGCCATGTGTTTGTGTCCCCGTTGCTCCATGAGGAAACACTTCCAGTTCCTGACGCTGCAGCTGGAAGGAGATGGGATTGTTGGGATTCATAAATATTGGACTGTAGAATCATAGAATGGTTTGGGTTGGAAGGGACCTCAAAGATCATGTAGTTCCAACCGCCCTGCCAGGGGGTGATACGGGCAGGGTATTGCCAGTGCTACCACAAAACCTCTGCCAGCCCTCAGTGCCCTCCTGCCCCACACCGGGCTGTGAGATGTGCGCCCAGCTGTAGGAGTGCTGGCTGCGGCCCAGGCATTGCCTAGTCTCAGGCACTGGAGGCCAGCGAGTGGTCCCTGGCCCTGTTTTATTTAGCCGTAGTCATAGAGACTGGGAAGACTGGCCCTTGATTCATGAGTGGAGATAAAGCTGGCACGATCTGTTTTCTCCTGGTCCCTAGGGAAACGGCAGGCAGCTTTCAGTGAATGGGCAAATCCTGCCGTGTGGGGAACACAGAGCATCCCACGCCTGAATTCGGGGGGCCCAGCACCAGGTGCCCCGTCAGTGTGACGGGGAGCTGGGCTTCCCTGCCTCCACCTGGCAAACAAGTGCAGCTCTGACAAAAGCAAAAGGAGCCTTGCACTTTATGGAAGTGACAGCAGTGCCTATCAGCACAGTGAGTCAGAGGATGTGCTGGAAGCTGCATGCCTTTCCGCGTTTCAGGGCACTTCTTCTAAACCACCTTCCTGAGCAATTGTTTGCCTTTCAATGGCTGCAACGTGCCTTAGCATCCAAAAAGCAACCCAGAGTGGCAGAGCTGCCGGCAATTAATCAAGTGCCTGCTGCCCTGTGGAGCCAGGTGTGAAAGCTGGGTGCTGCTCTTTCTTATTTTAGGAGTCTGTATCTGTTGTGTGTGTGAGATGGACAGGTTTGTCCAAAGAACTGGATGGATACATTTATTTTGAAGGAATGGCTAATAACTTTTTAGATTAAAAAAAAAAAAAAGATATTTTTTAAGACTCCTGCTTGTTATTCACTTGGAGAGACTGGAATTCATAGCTTCAGTGTGAGGAGTTCCCTTTCATAGTATCATTATGTGATTCCTTGCATACTGAGAATTTCTCTTTGCAAGTTAATACTATGACCATTTATTTTTCTTAACATGGCAGAGCAGTTGGATTGCTATTATAAAAAAAATTGGACTAAATTTTGAGCTTTAGGTTAGTATTTTTTTCTGAGATACCTCCTCACTGCATAATGGTAAGGGGTGCTGAACAATTCTGCATAGCATCACTTTTAAGAAGGAATTAATTAATCTTTATAGTGGACCTTTGCAGTCCAGACGTACACACTCGAACCGATTGCCTTATGCTCCTTTATAGTGAAAGAACAGAAATAAGTGGTTTTAGGATGGGATTCTCCTGAACTGTTTTAGGGTACACACTCTGGAATGAGCTGAAGTATTTTGTAGCAGTGGAGCTTCTCCTCTTTGCTGGCAGTGGGATCTTTAGCTGACCGTGGCTTCCAGCAGATACTCCACAATCATTGTTTCTACATGCAGGCTGTGTCCCATGTGGACTTTGTTACATGCAGGGTGATCTTCTGTGAATCACAGTAAGAGTTCTTGATTAATCTTGGGCATCAGTCCTTCTGCTTGCAAGAGCAGTAAGACTAATGCTATATGTTTATTGTCTTTTATACTGTTTTCTATTACCTTTCTGCTTTTCACACTCGTGTACTCGCTCAGCAACTGCAGCTTTATGGACCAGCTCAGTCTGCTTTTTTATTTTTAGTGTCAGCTTTGCTTAGTAACAGCTGATGATAGGTGAGAGAAATCCATGTGTGCGCCAGGGATGTTGCAGTTTCTGTCTGGAGTAACCTGTTAGGTAAACTGCACCTTCCTGATTGCCTGTAGGCTGGGTAAACTTTGATTCCCTCATGGGTAGACCTGAAGTTTTCATCACATTTATTTAGGATGCTATAATTGGTCCAAAGAGATGGCCCAGTAATGCTGCTTAGATTGTATTGCAAAGCTTAGATTGTGTATATTTAAAACCCGTGTCTGATGTGGCTCTCCATTTGTTGCTTTGTAGAAGGAAAGAGCAGTACAGCTAGAAATGACGCACTGATGGGCGTCTAACTGTGCCCAGCAAAGCGGATGCATGGTCTGAGAATAACTGGAGTATTTGGCTTGGCTTAATAATCTGCAAATCTTCCAATATCTAAATGGAAAGAATGATGATAAGAAAATGTCTTCTGTGCATGAATGCACCAGGGAAAAAAAAAAACTGTTTGCTTTTGATATGTTGTTTTCCAAGCTAGACTGACAGCTGGCTGGGTTACTGGGTGTGTGCTGTGTTGCCATTCTTCATCTCCTTCATCAGGAACATGCAGGCTTGCTCATGCAGGAATTTATCTTTTCTTCAAAAACAGCGGGCATCGGTGTTTCTCCTCCACAGTGGGGATAGCTGACATATCCTGAAAGCTGTACATGTGCTACAGTCCCACAACGTATTGGTTTAAGACTTGATTTAGTTGTTGATAGTCAAATCAGCCATCTGCAGTGTTTACTTGGAACGCTGGGAAGAAGAGCAAGTCTCTGGCCCTTACTCTGACCTTATTCCATCCTTCCCTTTTAGTCCAGTGTCTTCTACTGGGGACAAAGGTAGAACCTCCATTAGCCTGTAACCAAGCTGGACTCTCATGCCTGTCTTTGCTTCAGAAACCCCTACACCCTGCAGCATGGGGCACAATGGATATATGGAGATGTCAGTCCTAAACCGAGGAAGCCTGGATCTTTTCCCAGCTCAGACACAAACCTCAGTGACTTCTGTGGGGGGTAATGTGGTGTTCATTCTCTCTTCTACTCTATTTAATAGCTCCATGCTTTTGGCTTAATATAACTCAGTTTTTATCACAGAACAATCATGGTGGTTAATTCTTCCTTAGAATGTCTTCAGGTATTGCCAACCATGACCACAGGAAATAATCCTTCATTGACTGAATTATCTAGACACCGTGCTGGCAAGCTGGCCTAGTGCTTAAACCGTGTTCTATTGACAGGGACCTCCTGTTTTGTATAGGAAAGTTTAGGCCCTAGAGATTAAACCACAGTAGCAGATTCAAGTTTCATATCACTGGGGGTAAGGAGCTGATGTAGAACTCCCAGTCCAACAAAAATAAACCACCGGCTTTTGATCTTTGGCAAGAGATTGCCTTAGGAGAGGTATCCAGCAAATTATTTTTTTACGTGCCATGAAGTGTTTTCAACCTAGTTGGGTTTTTGAGAGTGCAAATGATAGATTTAAAGATTTCATCTGTTTATAGTTAAGAATACAGGCTGGAAATTTAGCGTTTGATAAAAATGGTTTGTCGTCCCCAAGGAGGGTCCTGGAGCTGTGTTAGAAGCTATCTCCAAGGAAGTGAAAAGCAGGGCAGAGTCGAGTCTGACAGACAGGGTTTAGAAAGTCTGAGTGATGCTGTTTTTCCTAGAGGCACTGTACTCTACATGACTCCATATATTACTTTGCTTGTCATTATCATTGCAAATTTCAGTGCTAGTGTTGTTCTCCAATCAGCACTCTAACATTTCCACTGAATAAATCAAATGCAGAGCAGAGTCTTCAGCTGTCGCTGATCCTGTGCAGCAGTAACAAGCAAAAGATGTTCCATACCTCAAGATGTGCAATTGAAAACGAGAAGGAAAAACCGAGATACTTTCCTCGAGAAGACTTTTGTTAGCAAGCAGCCCCTGTCTAGTTCTTTGAGTAGTTTGTGTTACAATGCAGGTAACTAATTTCTGAAGAATTTCTCAACTCTTTGAAAGAAGGTTTATTTTCAGATTGCCATTAAATATCCTGGGAAGTTTTACCCTAGGGGAAGAGCTGTGAAATTTATACAGGTTTTCATACAACAGAAGAACAACAGCTCTGTTATAAACACTGGAAAAGGTTGATTTGTGTTGTACCTTTTACAGAAGATGTTTTCCAATTACATTTTTATACTGCGTCTAGCAAATTGAGCTTGTTACCTTTCCAAATGTGGAAATTGGGAGCCATGCTTAGTTGACTTCTTCATACAAGCTGTTGAAGCAGTATGCACACAGTGTTTTGGGATGACAAAACTGGACACCTGGGAACTTCCCTGGAGGCTCAGCATGGCAGAGGAACTGCTGGGTGAGGCTGGTGTTTCTGAATATCTAAAGGGAGATGGAGGCAAATAGATGAGGCTGGACTCTTCTCAGTGGTGCGTAGCAATGAGACAAGGAGCAATGGCCTAAAACTTGAACATAGGAAGTTCCGTTCCAATGTGCAGAAGAACTTCTTTATGGTAAGGGTGATGGAGCACTGGAGCAGGTTGCCCAGAGAGGTTGTGAAGTCTCCTTCTATTGAGATATTCAAGATCCATCTGAGCACCTACCTGTGCTGTAGGGTACCTGCTATAGCAGGGGGGTTGGACTTGATGGTCTCTTGAGGTCCCTTCCAACCCCAGCGGGTTGTTTGTCTCTTCCACCTTTATGCCAGATGTTTCCTGTACTTGGAGTGTGAATTTTCAAGGTAGGATTGTTTATTGTTTCCTGGTGGAGCACAATTTTCACAAGTCCTCAGTTCAGCTCCATTGCTTCTGAGGCAGAGACACAGCTTAGTAACCTCAGGTAGCCTTCAACCATATCCACTTATATTCCACATCAGTTATTGAAGACTGTATTCACTTTTTTTTCTTACAGTTTCTTGAAAATCATCATCTCCCCAACTCTCTTTAACTTGCAGGGAGGAGAAAATATATTCCGTACTGATTCTAAATGTAAACTCAGTGCATAAGCAAAATCATCATGTTTAAGCATCTAATCCCATACATATCCATGGGTATGACTGGTATCCAGGCAATCTGTTTTTGTTTTCTTGGCTCTTGTATTATTTATATGCTGCAGAGGTCTTCTGGACAAAATAAATAAATAAAAAATCCATGACTAGATAGCAGCTCACTTGGGATAAATCCACCCTAGTTTTCTTCAGTATAAATTACTTCTATTTTAAAGCCTAGGATGATTGTCCACATGTTTTTCTGTTGCTGCTTAGTACAAATTTATCCATCTCTCAGATCCTTGTGATCCCCCTTAAGATACTTACAGAGTGCAAGAAGATCCCCCCTGTAGCCTTCTCATCTTCAGATACATACGCTTAAGCGCCTCATCCTGTCATCTTTTGGCCAGACCTGTATCTCAGGGATTTTCTCTAGAACGTGTATGTTGCTATGAAGATAAGATACACCAAGCTCAAGCTTATGCCCCAAAATGGATATTTACGATGGCATAGTAGTTTATTTTTTTATATATATTTAGAAATCATTCTTTGCAAAGGCATGGGAGCTACTCCATTGGAAGAATGGTGCATTAGGCTTGATACTGGCAAGCATGGTGGCTGCAGGCTTTGCTTGCACGGCTCTCAGGGACAGAGGAGCCTTGCAGAAAGTGATCATGGTGCTCCTGTTGTGCCACGCTGATTATGGCAATCAGCTCTTCCTCTGTAGAACATTCCAGCCTAGAGCCATGTAAATAGCTGGCTGGGCCCCAAGTAGATGGATTGCATGTGGGGGTGGGGGAGGGAAGTTAGGTTATAATACAAAGCTCCAGCCATAAGCATTTTTATATCATTTTCTTCCAGCTTTGGTGCAAAAAATAGTAGTATTGAATAATTTTCTTACAGGATTTGCTGCCTGATGATTGAATTATTTCACTGTTCATGTCTGCTGGGAAGTGAAACTTGAAATTCTGTTTCTTCTAGGGAAGTCTGGGTAAAATGCATTAAAAATAAATGGATGAGTGGTGGTGGTGGATCTTGTAAAGGTGTGATTTGTATTGCAAGCTGGAAAGCTAAAGGAATTTTAACCCACCCTCTTACAATTCGCCATGGGAGAACTGCATGAGGATCAGAGATTTATCTGGGGATTAAGTATTAAGAGAAAGGGACAAAAGGTATGAAGGGACAAACCTGTGTGGTCTGCTAGAGAACTACGGGGTTGAGCTGCACGTTTGATGGGAGATCCGCATGTGCCATTTATCAGTTGCTCCATTTCCAGTCATTTCAGTATCATAAGGCGATTTCTGGTTAGAAAGCGTATATTTTAAAATGAATAATAAAAAGGTTGTACTGCACATTTCTTGTCCTTTGATTTATGATCCCTATTTTTTTCCTTGAGGGAAGGAACTGGTACTCCACAGCATCGCATCTCGTTTGATACCTTACATGTTGATCCTGCACTTACCTGATGTTATAGCTAGATGTCAGTCTCAGATGTGAATCAGAGGCTTGTCATTCAGAATCAGTTTGATTTTCAGTCCGCAGTGCCAGAACCGTGAGATGACTGAGGTGGGATGGAGTGTGTGGAGCATTGGGAGGATCAGACCTGCTGCCAGAGGACAGCTGTTCAGATGGGAACAGGGACTGGGAGGATGCTTTCTGTCCCTAAGAATGCCATTCATGGTGAACAGCAGTGTTCCCAGCTCTCAAAATTTGTCTTTAGGAATCTACCACTAGGCGAGAATCTCAGTTAACAGTTTACATAAAGCATTGTTGTGGTTTTTAGGGGCAGGCCTGGAATCACAACTCTTACACTTCATTCCCTTTGGTAGCTAGGCTCTGCTGCCTTCCCAAGAGCCTGGGCGAGTGTTTTTTAATGATTGCATTTAACAGAGCCTCTGGTAAGCACTGCCCTGGGGCTCTGAGAGGTAGCCAGCTTGGTGCAGGCTGAAACGGTGACACACTGAGGGAAGGACAGTTTCAGATCGGGGACAATGAGAGCAGTGTGTTCTGGAAAACCAGTGATTCAGCTATTCCAGTAACTTGTCACAGTGACCTGTCAGCCTCATAAAACAGCGGATCTGGGGATGGACCGATGGGTTGTGACTCATGAGATGACTTATGCTGCAAGCAGTGGAGGGTCGCGGCTGCAGTCATGGCTCACCCAGCCTGCATGGGCAGCAGGAGGGGAGGCAGCTGCCATACTGCTATGCCTTACAGCAGGCATTGGTTCTGAGCAGTACCAGTATGGCTTGCATGGAAGGGGCTCGCCGTCAGCTGTGGCGGCTAAGGGCCTGTTTTGTGAGCACTGCAAGTCATGTGCATCAGGGATGGTCCCACAGCCTTGGTCAGTCTTTCCAGTCTGTCAGCCCTGCCTGTGAGTCAGTGCCATGAGGTGGGACAGATATGCAGTTTGTTCTTAACATTTTCTTGTTAATTACCTGGATATGAAAATGATAAATTGAAGACTTAGAAGGATTATTGATTGATTATTAAAGGGAAGCAGGTAAGTAAAAAAGCCCTAATCTTTCCCAGATCCATGTTAGGATTCAGAAATGACTGTGTAATGTCTGTGTTTCTGGGAATTCACTGAGTTGCTACCAGCATTTTGATGTGAGGGGTTGCTAGGCCCTGGTCCCTGTCTGTGACACATGTCAGCTTGCTCGATTCATCATTTTGCCCAATCTTGTCTTTCCAGCAAGGGCAAATATTGACAGAATGCTTTGCTGCAGGTCACTGTCCTTCTTCCCTTGCTAGATTTGCAGGGTAGGTATGGTGGTACACCCTAAAGTTAATGTCCATGAAGAAAATGCCACGAATGATATGTTCTCAAGCTTAATTGAACTCATCATGGAGCTGCCTTTTGTCTTCCTCTGAATAAGTCATTTGGAGTCACAGTGCGTTCTCTGAAATTACAAGCAACACCACAGTACAAATCCCAACATGAGAGCTTCTTGCCTGATGAGCTGGAAATGTTAGCTCCTAGTCTGCCCACGACATTGCCTCTGCCTTTCGTTGTGCTGTCGCTTCCCTCGTTCCTGTTAATTTCAGCTGCTTGTCTGGTCACAGATGATTTCCATTTCTGTTCTCGTTGCCTGCCAAACACAGAGTGAGGAAAAGCAGCAGGTGCAAACTCAGAGCTGTCAGCAGAACAAACTCATGGGCGGTAGTTTGAATGCTTAGGTGACTTCCGTAGGAACAGGAATGTTTTATTATAATTATTTTGGAGGGTGAATGCTTTTTTTTTTCCTCCTTTTTTCTTGTACAAGAAGACAGGGAATTATATTCTTCTCTGGAGAACAAAGACTGGGGTTCTCTGGCGTTCTTAATAAAATTCTAAAATAATTTCTGTTGGAAGAGACCTTTGGAGGCCATCTGGCAGTGGGAGTGTGTGTGGGAGTATACTGCGGGGTGTTAGGGACGTGCCCAGGAATGGTACAGACTTCCAGTCCCCTCTCAACAGGCGTCTGTGACACGGACCTGCAATCTGACCACGGCTGTGATGCCTCCTTCTCTTTCACCATGACCTTGGGCTGCTCAACTGTGGCAGCAGCTGCACCTCTATCCATCCCCCCAGGGTAGGAGATGGACAGCAGAGGACAATGCTTTCGCTATGGGCACAAAGACTGTAAGGGTTCTGTTACCCCACCTGTCACCCCATCTCTTCTCTGAGAAGAACAGTCAAACAAGGGAGGTGGGAGAGTCAACGTCCTTGGAGATGTTCTAGAACTGTCAATGGTTTACGGACTGGAATACCAGTAACCAAAAATCATAAAACCATGCCAAGAACCATGGAGACATGGCACTGAGGGATGTAGTCAGTGGGCATGGTGAGGCTGGGTTGGGGTTGGACTCAGTGATCTTAGAGGTTTTTTCCAGCCCTAATGATTCTATGATTCGATGACCCTTGGATCTTGAGAGTGTCCAGCTGAATTTTGACTGTGAGGTAAGCTAACATGCTGGCATTGTGTTATTCTTAAACAAGTAAATAGACTTTGTGTATCAAACCTTTATGGCTAGTGGTCACACTTTGCAGTGTGTCCTTATGCATCTCTGTGTGCTGTAGCTGCTGCTTTGTAGTTGGTACCAGCTTGGGTTTTTCATTCATGGCTAAGGCAAGTGTACATCGTATAAATAAAATTAACACTGGGTTAGCTCAGAAATAATAGTATCAAATATCCAAACCCCGTGTCACATAAAAAATGGCCATTTCTCTGCCACTCAGCGACTTCTTACTGGAAATAATGAATGCAGATCATTAATGTTTATAATTATCAATATGTAACAGGGAAGGAGTTGGTGTAAGCAAGTGACTGTGTTTCACTTTCAGAGGAGATGCTTCAAATAGCTAACCTTTTTGTTCAAGTTGCCACTGATTAACATTGGGTGTGATGCCACACAGTTAAAGTAGGACAGTGAATAAGCTACTCTGTTCTGCATCAGTTCACGAATACTGGACAGATGCTTGGTCCTAACAGCAAAAGTGAGGTCAGGTGAGGATGAGGGCAGCACTTGAATAACAGAAGCACAAAGGAAATGCATAGAAGTAGGAGGTTTGGCAATGTCGTTCTTGCTTCAGAGTCACTAGTGAGCTAAAAATCTAAGCACGGTGTGTGGGGGTGTATTGATAGGGTAAGCTAATTGCTGTCACAACGGTTGCCTCTAATCTTATTTCCATGTATTTATAGTGTGTAAGATAACGTTTTCCCTCAAGTGAGCCCTCTTGCAGGCCCCTTGGCACAAAGGAACCATTTCATATTGGCATCTTATGAAGCAATACTCTGACTGCTCAAAAGGGATTGTTATTGCTGCCTTGCCAGGTTCTGCTGGGTACATATTCAGGTTGAATTCAAGAGCTCTAATGATCTTGATTATATATTAATAACTAGGTTTGGTGCTGTGCTCAAACCCTGAGTGGAAGGAATGGCAAGCAAGGACCTTTGTGGCAGTTTCCAGCTTTGACTTGTAATCTCTCTTTGTGCTCCCAGGCTTTAGCCTGCCCATGACTCAATTACTTATGCAAGTATGAAAAATTGTCCTAATGCAGCCGGCTCTTTGTTTCTGAGGGCTGTTTTCAGCCAACGTCCTTAGCAATTGAATTTGCTTCCACACTGTTGTATTCCGAGATGCCTTTCATTTGCCATAATTATCTGCTCCTAGCACAGCTCCGCCATGCAGAAAGATTTGTGTGTGCGTAGACACACGTTTGAAGCTGCTGCCCTTTGTGTTCTTGTTCTAGAGGCAAACTGTGGGAGGGAAAAGAGGATAAACATGGTATGTTTTGGGATCAGGGGACCAGAACTAAGTTTTCAAAGTTTCAAATAGCATTAGAGTTCTCTCACTCTACCACTCTATATAGTTTATGAGGTTGGGAATGGAAATACTGAGAGTAAAAGCAGTGATAAAACAATACCTTCCTTTATTTTCTCCTTCCCTCAACGGCATTATCTCCATAACTCTCTCCACTCTGGCTTGTTTGGGCCTTAGTAGTGCTGTAAACATGGAATCAAAGCAGATAATCACATCAAAAGAGAAAACCATAATTTTCTATTGCTTCACATATGTGTTTATTATTTATTTATTGTACATTATTTGCTTATTTCTGCTCTTCATTAGCTCACTGGAACACCATGGCACTTCTTTCCTAACGGTTTGCTATTCTATTTGTGAAACATTGGCTCCCGCCCCCACTGTAGCCTGCTCTCCTGACTGTGATTTATAGAGCTCTGGAAATAATCCTGACTGTTCTGTTTCACTCCGTATAGGTCCCTAGATATGTCAGAGAACCTAGGGAACTGATGTTAGGTGTACCCTTCCTGTCATGCTCTGCAGGTTGTTTCTTAATTCAAAGTGGGACTGGTAAAAGATGCCAGATGTAATAGCCTCTGTTCTCTAGCAGAATAGCTACTGCCTTTGCCCCAGGATCTCTCTTCCTTTGGACTTGCCCACATCTTATTGCTGAAGGCCTCTGCACATCCTGTTTGTAGAGGAGCCTGCCTTTAGGTATGTGTTACACCAGTGTAGATCAACTTTAAGTGCTCAGTGGAAGTGAATTCCATGTTTAGCTGAATCCTTTGGTAACATCTTTGTACCCAGGGGCCTCCTGTTAAGATAGCCATTGTGTTTCCTTGGGCAGTGTGAAGATATTATTATCTGGCTTTGCAATTCATAAAATGAAGAGCTATGTTTCCAAAGCAGCAACTAATTGTGTTGTTTCTATTTTGGGAAGCCCGATCCAAGGCGTTTGCCAAGCTGTCAGCCAGCTTGCCTATGCTCGCAGGGAAGCTCTGTGCAGAGCTGGGAGCTGATCCCATGCTTTTGACTTGCAGTGTTGCAGTTCTCCTCCAACACAGTGTGCTTTTTTCTCTTCTCTGGGCTGGCTAGGTCCACCTTGCCCTGTTCTAACTGCAAAGTCCAAGTGGATGAGCGCTGGGTAGCTCGCATCCCGCCTGTCCTTGTGACCTTGGCAAAGAGCAGCCTGCTCACCTGGCGAGGTGCTGCAGCGCGTCCGCGTCACCAAGAGCTCTGTGATTAAATTGTTGTGGAGATACAGAGAGCCATCTGCTCTTCGTCCCCCTGCCTGCTTGCTGTGCCTCCCTTGGTGAGGTTTGGTGCTTCGGATGAGCAATGTGGGCGCAGCGCTGCCTCCTGGAACACCCAGTGTGTCGGGGCAGCGAGTGCTGGTGGTGGGCTTACAGCACCGAGTCCTCATTGATCTCTGTTAATGCAAGGTTAAGGCTGTGGTATTTGCTAGTACTCTAATTTTTATACAGTATGCTAATTACTCTTTTGAATTAGAAATGCCTGTTCAGCGCACTGTAAGAGAAATCGGGATTGACTTTGTGATGCTGTGTTGCAAATAGGGTTGAACCTTTTCCTGTTTATGTAGAAAGGCTGTGATGGTTTTCCTAGGCCAAATTAGACATCACCACATTTTTATTCAGCTCACAGTACATCTGTGTGTGCACGCATGCATATGCATACACAGTTGTAATCTTATTGCTGTGCTAGCAGTGATACTGTCCAGAAGAGTTTTTTTCCCTAACAGCACAGTGCAGAGTTGCTAGTGATTTTGGAAGTGGATGCAGCTGATGGAAAATGAAAAGACTAAATAGAAAGATAGTTATTTTGCATCTGTGAGGAAGGGGAAAAGGGATATTAGCCAAGGATAAGTAGATTGATTTATGCTGAAAGCCCCAAAATGGCGCCCTAGAATGTTTGGGAAGGTTTTCAGTATGATGGCAAATACACGTTCAAGGTTTCAGCCCAAGGATCCTCTGAAGAAACAGAGAATTTCTGCCAAAGCAATGGGAAAGTCAGTGGTTGAGACAGGAAATCATCTCACTTCTGAAAGGGAGCATTGCTATTTTGGTTTTTAATTCTGATCATTAGCAGTAGCAACTCATGCTCAAATTGCTCCTCTAACATTAGGCAGTCCAGAATTGTATGAGGTAATTTAATATGCCTGAGCCTGTAACTGGAAAAAGATAGAAATGGCTAACTGCTATTAATTGCACTCTGCTGCTTTCTTGCCAGCCTTTCTGGTGGCCATTGGTCTGTGGAAGATACTTCTGTTTCCTATCTTATGTTTTGTCAGCTGTCTACCTGGTCTCTGCAGGTGAAATTTGAAAGCCTTAAGAATGTTATTGAGAACGCAGCGAGTAGCAAAGGAACTTCCTGGGACGTCTTGGAGCTGCAGTTTACACATACATTATACCCTGGGGTGAAAAAGCGTGTTGTAGTTTGCATTTCGTGTTGAAATCACTCTTCATGCAGTCCAGGTTAATGTAAATTGCAAATATAAGCATCTGTTCACATCATTCAAAGTGATATCACATTTATCTTTGTAAGAGATATGGGAAAAGAAGGGAAATACAAGTCACACTTAAGCACGTGCTATGGTTTCCTTCCGAAAATTCTGTCTGCTGGTAGCTTCAGCTGGACCTTCTGCCTATGCATGTTGTTGTAGTGGACATGCTCGGTGTTTAGAGCTGATTTCCATTTGAGCCTTTTCTAATGGATCCAGGTGGTTTTATTTTATTCTTTATTTTATTAAAGAATTATAAGCTATTTCAGTTTAGAAGGGCCGCCAGGAGGTCTCCAGTCCAGCTTTCTGCTCAAAGCAGGGTCAGTCTTGAGATCAGACCACATTACTCAAGTCTTTATCCAGTTGGGTTGTGAAAACATGCAAGGACAGAAAGTGCACACCCTCTCCGGGCAGCCTGTACCCCTGCCTGATTGCCCTCCCTCTGGGTCGGTTCCTCCTTAGACCCAACCTGCAACTTGTTGTTACAGCCTATGCCCTCTGGCCCTTTCCCTCCAGTTGGACTCTGCCATGTAAAGCCTGGTTCTGTTGTTCAAGTCAGCATTGATTTACTTGGAGATGCAGTTGTCTTGACATTATGATGCCCATGTGGATATTTGTCTGAAGTCCTTCTGTTAGCAGATGGACTTGGTACAAAGAGAGAGAAATGGTGTGGCTCCACGCTAGTTCTTTTTGAGAGCAGGTGTGGTACATGCTCTGTTGAGGATGACAAGGTCAAAACAATGGGTGCTCAATTACATTTTGAACAGACTGTAACAGTGAGATAAGGAGAAACAGCTCATGGCTAAGGTCAGCACTTGCATTGATTCTTCAGGATGCCAAAGCTGCAGAATCTGGAGGTGTGAATGAAGGTGAAACAGATGTTAGATGTGTTTTGAAGCTTCATTGTGGATCACTATCAGAAAAGGTTTGTATTTTGCCGGTTATTTTCCAGCTGAATTTTTAATGTGCTGAGGTAGCAGATGGGCTTATTGAAGTCATTTTAGGAAGTTTAACAGATGGATGCGTTCTGAAATCCAGCAGCATCTCTTTCAACATCTGCAATGTCATTGTTTCACATCTCAACCAGGATGTGAGTGACCAGAGCATCTGGTGAGATGTGCCTGTGACAAACCAAGTCGCTTGCCAATAGCTAATAATATACTGCTGTTGTGGCAGCAGCTCTTGGCTTCTGCTGCTTTTAGAGTGCAGTGATTTCAGTTTCCAGGGATCCTTTTTTCTTTCCCTGTGTATTAAAATGATTTTACTTCTAAAATGGCAAGAGGAAATAACGAAATGCAGAAAAATTGGATCTCATTGCTGCATCTTCCGTTT
The DNA here is from genome assembly GCF_016699485.2 of Gallus gallus. Taxonomy (NCBI): domain Eukaryota; kingdom Metazoa; phylum Chordata; class Aves; order Galliformes; family Phasianidae; genus Gallus; species Gallus gallus. The sequence continues at coordinate 2,032,807 of NC_052536.1, forward strand.
GTTGTTTGTTTCCCAGTGAGAAGCTTCAGACAGATTTTCTTTGGGAGTGACAGAGCATATAGGGCTGTGTGGTGTTTCATCGCTGACACCCTGAGAAAATATTGCACGCATCAAGAGGTGCATTATTAAAAATCATATGATAGGACGTGTAAGGTAAATGCAGTGCTATCAGATCTCTGTACTGTAGCTTTTAACAATGCAAGTTCAGTTTAAAAAATATTGAGTAAAATTCAGGTGACAGGAAACTTTAGGATAGAATAGCATCCTGTCACTTAAAAAAAGCTAAACTAAGTATTGAGATACAACATTAAGCATTATCTATTTTATTTGTTATGAAACCAAAATAATAGGACAACATTCATTGATTTGTGTTGTGATATTTGGGTGACTGATGTTATAAAAGCTTGAAAAATCACTAGAAAATGAGTAGGAGTGTCAATTATTAGTTTGCTGATGGGGGAACAAAGAACACATCAGAACATTTGAGAAGAGGAACTTGGGTTTAGCATGCATGAGGGTACTTTGCAGTAGGGCCATTAGTATACCCCTAATTTTTACCTTCTGAGAATGTGCTTTTATTTTGTCTAAATATTAAATCAGGACAAATCTTTCTTTAAAGGAGCCGTGGAGGTTGGCAGCATTCATATCAGTGCATTGTGTTAGGTCTTTTCAGTGCTTCCTTTTATGTCACTATGAACAACCCAGGTTTTTATACACACTCTGCTAATACATACAGGAAAAGATGGTGCTTGTAACATTGCAGTTAATCATTCTGACACTGCATTGCAAGTGACCTCCAGCAGTGAAACGCTCCCGAGTGGCTGCCCCATGGGAATGCTCGTTTTTGGCTTCTGGGGAAGAGTAGCTGCCTGCAGACTGGGAAGGCCTGGGCATTGGATTTGGTTGCAAAGTGTACTTGGCAAAGCCTGAAAGTGTGGGCCAGTACTTGTGTTTCTTTGATCCAGCTGGCAGGTGGTGAGCACTGCAAGCAGATCTTCCGTGGCTCCAGAACTGCACTGCGCCTCATCTGCTGAACAGTGTGTGTGGGCTCAGAAAACCAGAGGGCTATTTTAATGTGAGTTCATTGGCAATGTGTACTGAGGGGAAAGAAGAAAATGTGAATATAGGACAGGGCTGGATCAGCGATTTAAATAAGATGGATAAATACTTAGAATCTGGAAGTCAACTTCTGACGTTGGCTGCAGTGAAACCGTATTGATTTAGAGGTGAGAGTGTGACTCACCATTTTCTTTGAGCAGTGGTTATCTAGTCTTCACAGAATAGCCGAAGACATTGTCTTAGGTTTTCCAAATACACGAAGCCTTGGACAATGTCAAATCAGGCGTAAAATAATATGGGAGTACTAGTACTATTAACCTTGAGGAAACAAAGGAAACGTGATTAAGAATACCAGATGCACTTCCCTGTTGGAAAGATGTGACTTGCAAGGATCCTTTTCAAACAGTGCTGAAATATTAGCACGGAAAGATTTTGTTTATTCTTGTGATGACAGACATTAGGAGATAGTAAATCAAGGTAAGCTGGCAGTCAGTATGACAAAGGTAGTCTAGTGGGATAACAAAGTTTATTCACGCATATATATGTTACACAGTGGTCACTGCTGCAACGTTGAAAACATAGAGCATTGCAGAAAGCATAAGGTGAAATGAGCTCTTGCATTCCACATCCCTTCTGCTTCTGTTTCTGCTGAGTTTAAGTCTGGATGAGCCTTTGCAAAGCCGATCACAGCACCTTTGTCAGGATGTCTGCCTCCAGCCAGCTCAGCCACATTTTTGTTAGATTCTGAGAAACTGACATGGCTACAGATCCAAAAGCAGCTTAAGGAAAATGAGATCCAGGATGCATTTGCTATATCAGTACAAATGTATGTAGCTTTTGAGTAGAGCACTGCCAGAGTTAAATTTATGTAAAATGCTGGTCACACAGTTCAATGATAAATGCATCATGAAACAAAAAAAAGTACCAGTCTGAAATGACGTGGGCAAATTATCACAGTGCAGCTGTGATGCCAGCTCCTACAGCTCATGCTTCAGTTACAAAATGTGAAATGTTCTTGTTCGGAAATAGTACTGAAGTAGTGCAGGCAGCAGGAGCAGGGAAGTGATCGTCCCTCTGCACTTAGCTCTGGTGAGGCCATACCTTGGTGCTGTGCTCAGTGTTGGACCCCTCACTACCAGAAAGACGTGGCGGCCCTGGAGTGTGTCCAGAGAAGGGCAATGGAGCTGTGAGGGGTCTTGAGCACACGTCTTATGGGGAGTGGATGGGGGAACTGGGATAGTTCAGTCTGGAGCAGAGGAGGCTCAGGGGAGACCTCATCGCTTTCTACAACTGCCTGACAGGACGTTGTGGTGAGGTGGGGGTCCTCTTCTCCCAGGTAACAGTGATAGGATGCAAGGTGATGTTGCGCCAGGGGAGGTTCAGGTTGGATATTGTTGGAAACATTGCTTCTCAGAAAGAGCAGTGATGCAGTGGCACAGCTGCCCAGGAAGGTGGTGGAGTCACCATCCCTGGGGGTGTTCCAGAGCCGTGGAGATGTGGCACTGAGGGATGTGGTCAGTGGGCATGGTAGAGTGGGCTGGGGTTGGACTTGGGGATCTTAGTAGTCTTCTCCAACCTTAATGACTCTATGAATGTTTTACAGGAGATACTCATTTAAAATGTTCCATTTTGTGTCACCGTGTGGAAGTTTCTGCCTGCATTGCAGTGTCGCTAGTGAAACTTAATATGTGTCTTCAGAAACGTGTAATGGGTGTTTCTTGTGCAGATGGAACTTACCTTGTCATTTTAAAGCATGGCACTGTTACAAAAATAAGGTGGAATTAAACCCAGTGTGAATTGGAAACATGTCAGGGAATTACTAATGGGGGTTTAGATGAGAATTAGTGTAATACAGACAAGTAATACAGAAAAGGGCTGGGAACAGAACCAAGGTTTCCTCCTTTTCTCTTTGCTCTATATAAAGAACTCACACGTACAGGTTATAATTGCTGCGTGGTGAGAGGATGCCAAATTATATAATGCCTCTACCAACATTCCTGTTCTCTAACCTCTGGAGTTCCTCTTTTGGGAATAAACAAACAAACAAAAAAAAACCAACCCCACAGCTTGATGACATTTACACCTTTACAGTTCTTTCATGAAATGGTGACATACATCTGCAGACCAGCTTAGGCTTTTATATATCCGATCAGTGACAACGGGTGGATTTGAATGTGCAAAATGCCTGCAGCACCAAAAATAGGCCCATATTTATTCCTGTCAGAACTTCACTTAAGTTAATGGAGTTGTGCCAAGGCTGGATATGCCCACAGTCTATAGGACAGCTGGCCTTCCGGCAGGCCTTGTTCAACAAAATGCTTCTGTAAGAGCAATTAAGTCTTCTGATAGCCACAGTACATGGTGACACTTTGGGAATATCCGTGTGGACTGAAAATGATTAAGGTGAAGATTTCAGGTACATCTATACCGCTCAAAAGACAAAGGAAGCACTGGTCAAGGTATTTTCAAGGATGGAGTGAGTGTAGTTCCATCAGCAGTTCAGAATCACCAAACCAGTTAACAACATGCTCTAACTGTAATAATAATCTACATATTTTATAGCATTTTTCTCCCTCCACATCCCCCCAGTGAGGGAGTGGGTGGATGCTTGCTGGACCTCGGGCAGATAATGGACACTGTTGTGATTATTCAGGCGAAAGTATTCATCAATTTACAGCTGCGAGGGAATGCTCCCCTAGTTAGTGGCTCATCTGACATTTCCAGCAAGGAAGAGTGAAACTCTCATATTTTGCCTGCTTTTTAATACTGTTTTAATCATTTAAAAGTTGAGATGCAGAAATGGGGGTGATTCCGAACGGGGGAAGGGAAAGCTCGCTGGGCGTTTCAAAGAGAAAGAAGGCAGGCTTCCAGATGTCATTGACTGTCAGGGAAAAGTATTTTCTTCTAAAATTCCTAGCCTTAAAAACAGGTAAAAGAATTATTGGGAGAAAAATAATAAACATTAGTCACTGCCAAAGATGGACCATATTGATCTTTCCAGATTCAGCCAGCATCCTTCTTCGCTGTGGTGGCAGGACTGCAAACCAATGAAGAAAGAAGGCAGTTTGTGGAATATTCAATCCACCCTCATTTGATTCGATGGTTATTTAAGTAGCAGTGAAAGGAATCATTTTCTGTTACTCAAATTAACTCTGTATCTATTGTGGTATGCTGTGATCTAGCCAATTCTGAACAAAACCTGGCAAGTTCTTGTGCATCTGGGAACGGCGGCCTGAACCTAGTCAAGTGTGGAGGTGCCTTAATGTCTAATCAGAATCACAGAATAATGAAGGTTGGAAAAGTCCTCTAAGATCCCCAACTCCGACCCCAGCTCACCCTTCCATGCCCACTGCCCACATCCCTGAGTGCCACATCCCCATGGCTCTGGAACATCTCCAAGGGCGGTGACCCAGCACCCTGTGAGCAGCCTGTGTCAGTGCCTCACGGCTCTTCCTGAGAAGAAATTGTTCCTAATATCCAACCTGGCCCTCCTCTGGTGCAATTTACGGCCGTTGCCACTCGTCCTATCAAATGAGTAAAACATAACATTTCGACTTAAATTTCCAGTCCTCCCCTCTTAACCCTGACTGAGTCATTTGAGATGACATCCCAGGAGGGTTCAGCACGCAGGTTTCTAAATCCTAATCCTGCCGCCTAATCCCGGAGACACCTACAGCCCTGAAACAGCACAGGCTTTGATGTGGGGAAGGCCGGGCTTCAAAAACGTGATGTTGTGCATGGAATGCTTCCAGCACGCCAGGTGTCCGAGCGCTGAGGAGCGCGCCTGGCGAGGAAGGGCGCGGCCCGGGGCCGTGTGTGCACCCCGGTCGCGTCCTGCGTCCGTGCGGCGCTGGGGAGCCCCGCCGTAACGAGGCCGGATTACTCAGAGCCTGTTCCAGTTCCTGTTGACCCCGGCGGCGGGAGCTTTCCTGAGTAAAACCCGAGCCATGAGTCACCCTCAGGTGTTTTTGTTTGAAAGCGATTTTTTTTTATTATTATTTTTTGAAAAAAACCGCCGGCAGCGGCCGGCTGGGGGCCGCCTGTGGGCCGGGCCGTGAGGCGGAGGCCCCTCCCTCGCTCCGGCCGCAGCGAGGGAGCCAATGGGGCGGCCCGACCCGGCTCAGCTCGGCCCGGCCCGACTCGGCTCGGCTCGGCTCGGCTCCCCGCGGGGCGGGCACGGCTCTCGGCGGCGCGCACGGTGCACGGCGACTCCGCGCCTCTCGGGGCGGGCGCTGCGATGGGGAGGCGGCCGCGCTCCCTCCCCGCTCTCTGACAGCTGGGTTTTCTTACGCCGAGGGGATCCGGGGAGGGGGGGGTTGCGTTTTGATCTCGGTCGCCAGCCGTTCCTCCTCCTGCTCCGGCATCGCCGTCCTGCCCGCAGCATTAGGACTTAAGGAGCTTGATTCCTCAAGGCTCGCGTCCGAGGGCATCAGTGCTCAGCACGCTGAGCTACATCTGCTTCTTGGCTAAGGCTGAAGAAAGACGTCTTAAGCTGGCAATCCCGTGCAGGCGGCAGCAGGTCCCCGAGCGGCGCGGGCTGGGCGGTGCGCGGGGATGATGGAGTGAAAGTCGCCGCTTGCAGGAGAGGATTCCGCGGAGGAAAGGAGCGGGCTGACGGCAGAAGCAGGGGAGAGGAGCAGCAGGTGGAAGGCTGGCGCAGAGCCGGGAGGTACCGCAGGCTGTCCGCTTCTTTCGGCCGTCCCCGCAGTAAGCCCCGCTGCTGTCGCCCGGCAGCTTCCCAGCGTGTCCTTCCCTCCCTCCCCACCCGCTGCCTGCAGTGCTGCCGCTGACAGAAAGGCGCCAGGGAAGCAGAAGGAGAAGATGCCAGCCATCCTGGTGGCCTCCAAGATGAAGTCGGGACTGCCCAAACCCGTGCACAGCGCCGCACCCATCCTGCACGTCCCGGCGGCCAGGGCGATCCCGCAGCCCTGCTACCTGAAGTTCGGCAGCAGGGTGGAGGTGACGAAGCCGTCCTATTCCAGCCAGATCCCTCTCAAGTCCCCCAGCGGGCAGGAGAGCGCCGGGGATGGACCGCCGCCGAGGAAGGGCAGCTCGGTGGAAAGCGCGTTTGACACTCAGGTAAGAAAGTGCCCGATGCTGGGGAGGTGTAGGCGAGGGTTTGTTCCTATTGCACGCGTACCGCAGGGTTCGTGGGGTGCAGTGACACCCCATGCTGGATGTTCTGCATTTCCCAATGCTTCACCTTTGCCTGTGGGATGGCTCCGGTGCTGTGTTAGTGCAGCAGGATTGTGCTGGGATGTGCCTAGCCTATGGGACTCGGGGCAGGTTGAGGTGTTGCTAGTGGGGTGTCTTCTTTGTGTGCCTTTGGTGGTGGCTGCTGGTTGCTGTGAGCATGTGCCAGAGCCACTGCTGCGAGCGGTCAGTGCTCGGAATGGAAGGGAGGCAGTGCTGAGTGCATAGTGCGTGCCATTCACACTGTGACTGGGTGAAGCGGCTTCCAGAGGAAGGGCTGTGCAAGTGGGATTGCCTGCTTTACCGCTGTACGTGCATGACATCATGGATGCAGCACGTTACCAACATGCAGTTTTCAGAAAACCTGTGCACATGGCAATGCAACCTATTGTCTTTAGACACATGCTGCTTCCTGCACAGGGAGAGAAGCATATGCTCTTCAGCCCGTTCCGTTATCAGCACAGCAACGCTTCCAGCATGTCTCAGGCTGCCCGGCTGCAGAGTGTGTGCTCACATGCCATGGCGTGAGCGGAGAGCTGTCTCTGCAGCAGGCAGGATCGATCAATGCTGTGCAGATTGCTGTGCAGCAGTGCGATGGATTTTGGAACCAGCCATGTACATTACAAGCTTCCCTGCGGGCGTCTCAGCCCAGGAGGAGGTGATACCGTTATAATGCGATGGGGAAATGATGGTGGATCACAAGAATAGTGAGTCATCCCTGCCATCTGCATTTTGAAGTCTGTGGCCTGGTAACCCCGTTCTCTTAAGGGAAGCGTGACCGCCGATGGGGCGTGTTTGGCCTGCTGCCCTGAATTTTAGGATGTGCTGCACTTTCTCTGCTGGCAGCCAGGGTGAGCAGGGACTGTAACAGCTCCTCGGGGACCAGGAGCACAAAAGCAGACAGACAAGTGCTGGTGTCAGGGTGATGGCAGCGGGCGCTGACCTGGGCATCACATCATGCTCAAAAGAGAGAAGCAAATGCTGTTTTTTCCCTGTGCTTGTGTCTGTCCTTGTAATACTGAAACGTCAGCAAAATCTCATTATGTGCCGCGTTCTCTCTGACACACCTTGGTTTCTGCATAGAAATTTACATTCTGCAAAAGTTATTGTTTTTCTAAAGCGCTTTCTGACCCTATAACGGATCATAATTGGAGAGCTCCTGTTGGACTGGGAGCCGTCCACAGCAGAAAGAATAGCATGGTGGTTTTAACTCTTGCTGTGCAGATGTGGTGCAGAACACATCTTGTGTATCCCAGCGATGAAAGGCTCTTCGTGCTCATTTGTTACATTTGCACGCAAAGAAACATCAGATGATTTTGAGCTTTGAATAACTTAGCTGAAGGAGAAATCCAAGGCTTTGTCATGTTCAGTAACCTGGTAGAAGTCCTAGCAGATGACCAGCACCTTTTCAGGTGTGCATGAGTGAGATTTGCTTTATTATCCATGGTCTTGGATAAACACAGCCCTCTTATATTATTCCTAATGATTCAGCTTTGATTCCGTGCCCGCATGGCATGCAGGTTTTTGCCATCTAGTAATCTGGATCTAAATTAATGGGAGACTTTTCCAGATTGGTTGCACCAAGGGCACTGCTCTTCTCTTTTTCTCCCTTCCCCCATGAGGGAGTGGGAGGAGGCACAGAATGGATGAACAGCCGCCAGATGGCTTATTGGTAGCAGAAGCATTTATATCCTAGGAAATCTTCAGCTGCATTCAGGTGTAGAAGTGATTTCTGGTGACAAGTCTGCTGAGGTTGCATCTTAAAGATTTTACTAGGACTAGGTATCTCAAATGTTTGTGCCTTATCATTTGATTCTTTGGTTACTTCAAGCAAAAATATGGCCCTTGCTATGTCACTGTGAGGAGCCTGACATCTTCTGTGCCCCTCTTGGGGTGGGAAGTGAGATTCTTCCTGTGGCATTTAGCATGTAGGTCCACAGAATGGAATGGCATCTGTCATGTAATCTGGGTCCCCATGTGGGATTTGCAGCCCGCAAGGAATGATAACGTGTTCCTGTGTGGGCGGAGGAAGAATCATAGAATCATAGAACCACCAATGTTGGAAAAGACCCACAGGATCACCCAGTCCAACCATCCGCCCTTCACCAATAGTTCTCACTAAACCATCTCCCTCAACACAACGTCCAAATGTTCCTTGAACACCTCTAGGGTCGGTGACTCCACCACCTCTCTGGGCAGCCCATTCCAGTGCCTGACCACCCTTTCAGAGAACTAGTATTTCCTAACGTCCAGCCTGAATCTTCCCTGGCGCAGCTTGAAGCCATTCTCTCTAGTCCTATCACTGTCACATGAGAGAAGAGGCTGACCCCCAGCTCACTACAACCTCCCTTCAGGTAGTTATAGAGAGCAATAATGTCTCCCCTGAGCCTTCTCTTCTCCAGACTGAACAACCCCAGCTCCTTCAGCCACTCCTCATAAGATCTGTGCTCCAGACCCCTCACCAGCTTTGTTGCCCTTCTCTGAACACGCTCCAGGGCCTCGATGTCTTTCTTGCAGTGAGGGGCCTGAAAGAGAGCAGCAAAGAGATTCTGACCCTCAGGTGAAAGACCTAGGAGAAGAGTAATAATGAGTGAAATCGGTGTGTCTCTTGCTGTCTTCCTTGTGGAGGCTGAGCTGAACTTGGAATATGCTCCCAGGCTTGCTTTTGGAGTTTGAGGCTATTGCTTGTCAAAACCAAGGGTGGTATCACATCACTTTCAGTACAGATGGAAGAGAAGCATTGCTTTGGTACATCTGCTGACTGGTTGGAGAGCTCATTCAAGAGAGTCTGAGTTCTGCTTCTATTTCAATATGAGAGCTTTCAGACTCATAGCCACTGGACCTTCTGTGTATTTTGGGGGTTGCTCGTAACCCTGGTGAAGTTGGTCCTCTTTGCACAGCAGAATTAAAAATTCAGTTGCGTGTACGGAATAAGAACAGATGGCAACCAATCTTATGCGTAGGACACCTGCTTACAGGTGCTAAGAGGAGTGCAACAGTCATATCTTTAACTGTGTGTGTGTAGGAATTTTCCTCTCCCATCAGTGAGTGCACGCTGTGTTGGCCTTACTCCTGCACTTAATGTATTGCTCTGTCCTAGAGAAGAGGCCATGTCTGCTGCACAGGATAGAAGTCACAATGTGAAGATACCAGATCCTGTTCTTACACTATTCTTACGTGTTCCAAGCCACTTGCTTCAAGTCTGTTGTAAATGCTAGACTGAAACCTCAGGTCAGTGAGTCATGTCAGTTTTGTTCCTGTTTTATTGTTACAGCTATACGCACTCCATTCATTTTTCCATTTTAAACTCCCTGTGTTGTGTACAACGGTATCCTCTGTTGTATCGGTGTTTTTTTGAGAACACTGCCAGTAGATTATATCCATGTTTGGAGAGCATTGTTTTGGAAATATTTAACTTTGTTACCAGAGAGACTCCTGTCAAATAGATGGTAAGATAGTGATCTCTCATATACAAAATGGTATTTATTAGTTATTCTAAAAAAGTCGTATGTATTTGGCTACTAAATTTGCATTAATTGAGTATAACAACCTGTTGCTGAGCACTGCATTCTGCAATCCCTTCACCAGCCGTTTGGGTACATGATTGTCCTTAACATTTGGCAGGAAGGAGTGGGAGAGGACTGGGTATTACTCTGCAGATACCAAACTTCCCTTGCTGCAAGTTGGGCATCTACCCTGCCTGTTCCTTTCTTGGTGGACATGGCAGACAGATGCTCACTGGTGCTGTTGTATTCTCCTCGCTTTTCTCTTTCTCTCCTTGAGGTAAATGTAATTCTTTTAGCCATTCCTCTCAGGATTTCTAGAACTCTTACAACTCTTCCTGCTCTCTGCTGGAATCTCTCCAGCTTGCCTTGAGCTTTTGTTAAGAATTCTATTCAGAACTGGGCACGCTATTCTGTCTCATTACAACTGAGTGCAGCAGGTCATCATCTTTTCTGTCCTACACTTGAGTTTTCAGTTGAAGAAGATTTTTAAAAAGATTAGATTTTTTTTTCATTTACTGGCAGCAGATCCATCCTGCTGACTCGTATTCTCATTGTGATTCACTGTAGCGTGATATCATTGCCTGCAATAGAACTACCTTTCTCAGATAGCTCCCGTTTTCTATTTTTACACTAGATTTTCCTTTTAGCAATGTAGTGCTTTTCACACTGCTTTCCCAATTTGTGAAAATCATTTTGAGTTCTGGGTATATCTCACAAAATGTATGCAGTGCCCATCCAGGTTAGAAATGTCCCTGGGTTTTTCTCATTAGCCATTCTGTTGTCCAACTTGATGACAACATGGAATAGTAAATATGAATTAATAGTAATTGCAGATCCCTGCATAAATCGACTCTGTAGTTCTTCCCAGGTATAGGAAGGATACATACATACAGCAAGGATACAGGATAGCACAATGCTGAAAAATTTGAGGGAGTTCTACTGTCTTCTAGGAAGGGTAGAAATCAAGCAAGTCTTAATCTGAACCAAGCTGAAAGTCATAGATTGGTGCATAGACTGAACTCATTTCCACTATGTAAGCTGGCTCAGTGGTGGAGTTGGTTCTCACCAGTATGGCCATGCTAACTGTAAAGGAAATGTTGACAAGTGGAAGATATCTTTTTGCTTTGGTGGAGGAAACCAAATGAGGTCACATTTTGGATGTGTACAAAGGAGAACTTTTTCTGAAGAGCTGGAAAAATCTGAGAAAATTTATAGATTTCCAGCAAAATATATAACTGAAAATAAATTTTAAGTTAGTATTAATTTTAATGAGTTTGCTTATCTAATTATAGTTAGGTCTTTAAGTATATTCCTTTAAAAAATGCTGTCTTGCTTTCTGATGGATTTTTGACATAAGGCTCTTAAGAAGCCACATCTTTCAGTTTGTGATTATAATGGTTTTGATTGTATTTTCATAGATGTGTACTCTTAAATATTAAATTTTGAGGAGCTTGTTCCAAATGAAATATTATCAGAGAAGTAGTGAGCAAGCAACTGATAAGTTATTCTATTGCCATTATTAATAGGAATTTTCTGCGATTTGTCTTTTGATTTTGAAGAACTACCCCATCCAAATACCCTGCATTTGAACAAACAGTGTAAGATTGCTCAATAAACTTGAGGTTATTTCATCATTCTTGTCTGATGCAAAGAGTCACCTGGGTTCTGAGTTCCATTCAGTTTTTAATTGTCACTGGATAATGAGTGAAAATGTTTTTTGCTTTGATTTCTTCAGGAACAGCCTTTGTTCAGCATTTTATCTTCCTTCCCAAGCTTAGTACCTCTACTGTGGACTTCCCTGAGGTGGGATTTCCAAAGCTATTTACTGTTAACCTAATGCTGCTGTTGCATTCAGTCAAGTTTTTATGGTCTGTGGGGAGTGTTTCAGAAACACTCATTTAATATGACCTTTTTTCCCTGCTTTTGATTTTCTTTTTAATGCTGTTTCTCTGATCTCTGCTAATAGGTAGCATCTGAGGGGCTTCCTATCTTCAATATACTTATCTTATGAGCTCTCCCTGGAGGTGGGGATGTGCTTCTTATTTTGTAAATGAATGGAGAAGGCACGGAGTGACATATCCAAGGTCATGAATATGTCGTGCTCTAGAAAATTACCAGCTCGTCCCCTGACTATTAGATTGTCTTTCTCCTTCACTGCAATTTGCTATTCAGTTCAATACACTTATTCGTATGGTGTCCTTAAAACTTTTAGCTTGTTCCCTAAGTTATATTTCTCTGGTGAACATCTCACTTAGTCCCTGTTTCCAAGGTAATTTTTATCACGTGTTGCTCTGATGCTTTATACCCATGTTGGATGGTCAGGTCCAGCTATCCTCTAACGAGTGATGGGTTCCTTCCCTTGCTGTCCTTCTCCCTGCCTTTCTCTGCATCCCTGGCTTGCCCCTTACCTTTCCTCCATGGTTGTCTCTCCCTGGTACATGGTTTGTCTTAAACTTGCAATGCAAAATAAATACTGTTCAGTAAGTTTTGAATACATTGACAGCTGGGCCTTTAATGGAAGGATTTTTCTGTTCTTCCATCTTTTCTACATTTGCTTACAGATTGTTTAAATTATGGGGCTAAATTTTATATTTTTATTCCTGTATAGATCAAGTGATGCTCTGAAAATTTAATCCACTGGGTTCATTTACTTTTCCTTGTAGCAGACTGTAGATTGTCAACCAGATTCACAGTCATTCCCCTGGGAAGTTTACCTGGCTAAAAATACAGTGGTAGAATATTATTTTAAGAAACATTTATTTATGAAGCTTATAAATGGTCAGATTTTGTGTGTATTATTAGACCGTTGGTACATCTTGTAACAGGAAGCTACTGGTTTTCCATTCACCAAGAGCTGGAATTCAGTCAAGTGCTTGGCGTTTATGTGCCTCTAATTTTATCTGTAAATTGTTCTTTCTGAAATAGTTTGTGGAAACATTCTCAGTTTCTTCGGTTTTGCAAATCATGGGCATGGAAATAATTGCTAAAACTTTTAATAAGCAAGATATTTATTAAAGTAAATAATTGAGAAAACAGTCACTTGTTATTTTAGATCAGGCTGAGATCCTATGTTTTGCTGTGATTTCACCTTTTTTTTTCCCCCTTGAAAAGTATTTTTAGGTGTGTTATCCTTGGATTATTTTTTCATTTTACTTTTGAGTTATTTTAGAATTGGAAGCAATGTGTGGGAAAACAATAAATGAAAGGAAAAGAAATCTAACCTCTGGATATCAAATATACACATTTACTAGGACTTCTGCCCCTATGCTTGCTCAGTTTGGGACTGTAATTGCATCGTGTCTTGATCTGCAGTACTGTTGGGCTGAGTGGTCCCAGGCTGGAGCAGAGCTTTCTTGAAGAGCCCTAGAGATGGTTCATGTGTTCCTCCAACACTGAGCTGTACACAGCAGGCTTCCTCATGGATTGCATTTGATGGGCCAAGGTGAACGGCTGAGGGATGTCCATGTGGATGATGAGGCTTCGTTACACTGTTACACTTGTGTAGATGAGTGCGATTATTTAGCAGTTATTTTTCCTTTTTTGAGATATGCCCACTGTTAGAAATCACAGGTAACTGCAGTGCTGGTAAGCTAGGTATTGGCTTTGTGTGACACCTTTAAAGAGTGCAAGGGATATCTTTCCACACCATATCTATTTCAGCCCTTCCTCAGATTCTGGCGTTAATTACAAGGAAGTCATTTTGAATCAGCTGGTACAAGTGGTCTGGCAGATTGGCTTCCTCTGGCAGATAAAGCTATTGGGCATCATGTTGTACTTTCAGGGTGATAGATTCGTGTCATCTTTCAGAGTCAGAAATCTTCCTTAGACAATGCAGCATGGCACAAAACTGTATTTTCCATAAAAGCAGTATCTGGATGCTTGTGTCCATGGTAGAAAGGCCCGCAGCAGACATGGAGAACACGTTCACAGCTTCGATTATCACTGGTGGAGGCAGTAATTAATGGATTAGTCTGTTAAGACAGAATTGATTCAGTTGCCGAGTACTCTTCCTTTCAAAGAGTCTTACAAACATTTAAGTCTTCAAAACTCATTTAAAAAACATCACGTTACACGATCAAATGTGTGTTGGCCATGTGAAGCAATAGCTTAGAAGCGGGTTGCTTTTTTTGCTCAATGGCCACGGGTCAGTCTGCTTTTCAGAATGGACACACTCCTTCCAGACTTGTCTGCAGCTTTATTGGGATGGAGTATTTTGGGAAAGAGTATTTTCAGCATCACTATATCTTACTCCTCTGAGATGCTCTTGGAGCAAGAATCTGGTCACCCAGGGACACGAGTGAGAGGAGCGCTGCCAGGGCCTGTGTATTGCTAAGCCTGGGGCTTCTGGTGAATTTGCTTGAATTTACAAAACAAAACCACTTGCTACTTTTCAAGAGGGAAGAGCTGCGGTTGCCTAGGATCCCGTTTCCAAGTAGTCAGAGACAAACTGACTCCGCAGCAGTGAAAGGTTTGCTTTTGGTAACCTTGAAGAGATAGCCCTTGGGCTTGCCTTGTAGATACGGGACTATGTGGGATATTTGTTTTCGTATGATTAAATTCTTAGACTCCACAATGGTGAAAACTGAATCTGCTTGTTACAAGGAGTGGCAGTATTTGAAAGAGGATCTCCTCGTGAGTGGACATGTCATGATGGAGGCCCCTGCCACAAGCAAAACTAACCCAGGGTTTTCTCTTCGTTTTTCACCGTGATGCCTGTGGTAGCACTGTGACCACGAAGACAATTTGGAGATGTGATGTCTTTCTACTTGTCTGTGGATGAGCTGCAGGAGGTGCCCGTAGCAGAGGGGAGCTCCAGGGGGACCCAGGCCTTTAACAGTCCCCAGGCCTTGGAGGGCCCCTCAGATGAAACTTCAGCTCTTGGCCCCAGCCAGATGGGTGAGGTGAAGGTGCAGTCCTTTTCATTGCCTGCCGAGCCCTGGGATTCAGCTGAGACAGGGCCAGCATGGTGCTTTTATGCCTGTGCTACCTGCACTGTGACAGCAGGCATGAGGGACTGCACTGGGGACCACTCCCACCCCAGTTCCTGCAGGCTGCTGTGTCAGCAGCTGTGAGCTGACAGCATGTCAGGCCCACTCTGTGTTTGTTAGGCAGCATGAAGCACAGAGAGATGTGAAAGCTCAGTGTTTCTCTGACAAGTAATTTAAGTTTAGGTATTTTTGTGGTGATTTTTAGCAGCTTGTATAGATGCATTTTCAACAAATGGAAGCTCTAGGCTAGGATTGTTGTGCCCGTGCACATTTCTGTCATGTAACAGTACCTGTGGCAGAAGGAGTCTCCTTCAAAGCGGCGGCTCATGAATAACTGCAGATTCACTGAGTGCCATTCACCTCCCTCCTCCTTTTTCTTCTGCTAGCAGCTGAAATGGCAGGGCTCCGTTTGGCCAGTCCTTTGCATCATTTATAGCAGTGCTGTTAAATGCTGGACTGAAATGGATGGTAGCTAAGCTAATTTGCATGATTTAAAATGCCAGCTCGGTTTAATGTAGAGCAGCTGGTATATGCTTAACTCCTTCAGGAGAAAACTTAATACCCACAGATCGCATTAACCAGGGCTACACTGTGTTTATTTATTTATTTTGCTGTCTCTTCCTCCTTTGTTTGCTAGGACATTTGTAGGGATCTCTGCAGTGCTGGGGAAGGGCTTTGCTCTTTATTGATATTTCTGTGTCTCACGTTGCTCACAAAGGAAGGGATTGGTCCTGCCATGTGATGGGTACTTGTTGCAGCTTCTGAGCATCCACTTACACTGACCTTAACAGATAGGACTCTGAGATGTGACATGATGAGGGATGGTGAGATTAGTTGGGGGAGGGACAGGTGTAGAGGCCTGGATTACGTGGATTACTGCATACTCAATTTCTTAGGGTTAAATTTCAAGGTTGAAAATGGTTAATTCCTCAATTATGGAATTAGGACATGCCATTGCTCTGGGGCTGAGCAGGCAGCCAGAGTCATCTTGTGACGGAATGAAGAGTTGGAGGATCAAAGAATTCCTCTGCTGCCCTGAAATAATTAGCACAGCCACACTGAGGGGAGGGAAGGAGCGTAATCTTTTAATACCAACCCTCCTCAAAATTGACCTTGTCACAGGCAAATTGTCTTGCAGACAGCAGGTGCATGACTGTGCCATTCTGACAGCGCCAGAAAGGCCAGCACAGTGCTTTGTCATCAGCTAAAATCCTCTCACCTCTGCAACAGCAATGGGCCTTCATGTGCTGAAGGGCTCCGGATGTGTATTTGAGTGAAATGTGAGGCACTGAGCAGTGCAGATGGGCCTTACAAAGTCAAAGCTCCTTCCTTAAAGATGTTACAATGCAACTTTCTCTTCCTCCAGAAGGTTTTGATTGTCTCGAGCTGTGAATTCAGCTGAGGTTTCTCATGGAACAGCGTATTCAGGTTTCTAGTTCTGGAGACCCTTATTAGTTTCACACTCAAGTTGTTAGGCTAGAGAGGAAATGTTTCTGTTTGATTCTTTTGGCATGTATATCCTTCGGCATTGTGTCTCAAGTTCCAATATGTCAATTGGCCTATATGAACCTTGGTGCTAGAAGATAGCCTGTAGTTATTTATTTGGCATCAGTGCTGTATTTATTGTGTGGGCCATGAAAGTCACGTCCATACACCACAAAGGCTGCATCTTCCTGAATGGAAACTGTTTTTGGTTGGGAAACTGACTCCTAGGAAGATAACTGCCTGTAATATTCTTCCATGGATGTAGACAAGGCAGATTGCCTCTTGTGAGGAAATACTTCATTATTTCATCTCATGCTGTCTATGTGTAAGATCATTAGTGTGCCTGCATGTTGTAGAAGATTATGGGCCTGTTTTGTACAGTCAAATTACTCATCTTGTAGTGTGTTTGCACCCTGCATGCATACATGTATATCTTAACCAAACGATCTAAGGGACATATCTGTTCTACTCTGTTGATCTTCTGAATGTTTTTGATGTAGAATAAGCAAATCAGTTTAAACATCTGATGAGAAAAGATCTGTCAGTAATTACTCTTAAAGGCAGAAGCTTATTTAATCAAAGATTATCAGTTCTTTAAATAGATAGGAGCCATTTTGTGAGATGGTCTACAAGGTGCTGTTGTAGCTGGGACAGAGTAGTGTAGTTTAGACTCCAGCAAATCATTTTATTTGCATCTATCAGATCTAAATCTAGGCTTAAGGAATGGAAGAAATTTGATGAGGGAGTAAATCCTTACCATGTCACTTGAATGATCTTAAGTGTTGCCTGTTTTGCCTTTGTAACTAAGGGGTAAGTGTATTTCTTTTAATAATCTTCCATTGATGAATGCAAATTGTTCAGGGATCTAGGCCTGACCTCTTATGCTTTGTATTTCTTACTGTTTTCCAATGCCTACATTTGGAGCCATGCATTTCTGCCAGGGAGAATTTCAGAGCAGGAAAAGCATGGAAGGTGCAGTGGTGGGCCCAGGAGCCTTGGAGACAACACAAAATTCTACCAGATGCCATCCCTGTGGCTACAGACAGGTCACCAGCTGCCACTGCTGGGGTTTGTCACTGGCAGCTTCCTTATCTTGCAGGTGTTCTGTAGAGATAAGTCCATTCTAATTTCAAGCAGCTCAGGTAAAGTGATACCTGGAGCCATGGAATTACCTTTAATAGCTAACTGTGTGATTCTTAAGCCTTCGAGCTTCAGTGTGATCTACTTTTTCCTTATCGTTGATTTTGTTTTTTCCTTGAGTCAAAGCAAGAGATGCTTGATTTGAAATCCTGTCCACCAGCAATTTGTGGATGTTAATAAAAATTATGACGCATCATTGCCTCTTTGTTAGGAAAAGGTTCTCAGCTATGAGGTGTCTTCTGTAAACAACAAAACACTTAATGCTTTAACGCTGAAAATATTTTAAAGAGAAGAGTTGAAGACCTGCACACGGCGTTTCAAATCATCATGAGGAGTTTGTGGGCTGTGGGTTACCATCTGCACTCCATGTCGATGCCATCTGCCCACAAGCAGAAAATCACCAGCGGAGAAAATGCTAGGATATCCTGCCACAAAACCACCAGTTACATGTGAAGACCTGGTGAGATCTGCAGTGAAATCCAAGCCTTTGGTAGTCTGATAGAGGCTGACAGGACAGTGTGAAAAAGACAGACCGTTGGCATTTTGGGGGACTGAGCAAGAAGGATCTCCACATGAGCTGCATCATTAGTATTAGTGGAAGCAAGGGATCTGCAGAGTGTTAATTCGTAGCATGTAACTCTGTAAACTGAGAACTATCTGTGAAGGCTGAAATTATGCTAATTTATGCAGTTCACATTGCTACTGCAGGTTATAAATAGCTCCGTTTCTAGAGAGCTAGTGCTGCTGTACTGCTGCGCGTGGCAGGTTGACTTTGTGTTTAGCTTTGCAAATTTTAGCAGCTTGAACACAGAGTGAAACCCGCCTTCTCTGGTCTTTTATGTGAAGGTCCAGCCAGTTCGACTGCACTGCATCCCTTCCATTCAAGGGGCTGAAAGAAAAACAGTCTCATGGCTTAGAAATGGCACGGAGATATTAGTGGGTGCTGTGAATAGCCTGTGCCTGAAGGCCAGAAGAATAGTTAAGATTAAAGTGTGTTTGGGGTTTCTTCATAGCCAGTTTTCTTTTGCAGGGCTTAATACCTGTCACTCAGAGGCCTGGTGCTTGGGAGTCCCTCTGGGAGGCATTTGGCTTGCCTCCTGCCTCTGTACTCATCATTTTCAGGGTGCTCACGATGCAGGAAGCAAAAAGAGGGGAGAAAAAAAGTCCCATGTTAAAACCAAGTTGTCATATGTGAGTTGAATTTCGAGTGAGTGGGTGAAATAACAAGCATATCACAACTGGAGCCAGTGGGTAATTTTATGTTCTTATTTTAAATTCTGAAGGAGCTAGAATATATTTAGTAGTTAAAATCATAATGTAACTTGATGGACAAACTTGCAGGCAATGCTGCAGCTGGTTTGAAAGACCAAAGGGTCGTGGGACAAAAAGTCATAACATGTAACATGCATTTGGACAGCTGTTCTTCTGACAAACTGATTGCAGTGCACTTTGCCTACCAGGAGATAATCTTACCAAAGGTTTTACATCTGCATAGAGAAATCCTGAGCCCAGTTTCAGAAGTCTGTATTGATGGATGGTAGCCACAAAAACAAATCTCCTGCTTTTCTTCCACCACCTTCTCTTGTCTTCAGTCATACTTCTTTTCCCATTCTCAGGATATGACTTTTGATAACGTGTTAATGCTTCAAGCTCTACTCCCATTAGCAAACATGCTTTCACACTTCACAGCTGGCTCCTTCCCTTTCCCTCCCAGTCAGCTTGCTCAGCTTTTCATGACTAAGCTGCGTTAGCCTCACGGCTGTTTCTAATCAACTTCAGAAGCCACACGTGTGAACTGTGCCTGCCTGCCTTTTCCCAGTGCAACCCAGCAGTAGGGAAAGTCAGTGTGGAGAGTGTACTCGTGCTGAAAGCACAGAGACGTTTGAGGTAGGTGGCCTGGAAGGAGACTAAGGTCTTATTTCTCTTCTAGACTGTTTCACTGCATGGAGCTGGTAGGTTTTTATTATTTATAATGTACATCTAAACTGGTTAATATGTTGCAGGTGAAACAACACACACAGGAGAGGAGCATGTACTTCAGATACTAAGTTTAAAATCATCAGTTCTTCGTAGTTTCTTAAAACCCTTTCACCAATTCAGGTGAGAAATGACCATTAGCTCCTAGCAGAAGTCACTGTCCTGTGCCATCTCTCCAGTAGCTGCTGCAGACATGGACTGCTTTGCTGAGCTGCTGTTGCCACCTGGTGGTGACGAGCAAAACAGAGCGAGACACGATCAGTTTAGGTGCTCTCCATCAGCTGAGTGGTATTACGTGGTTGCCCAGCATCAATTAGAAATATTGTAGATACACACAGATAATTCTCTCAATTAGGAAGAAGCTCCACTGTATTTCATGGCCTGCGTGCATTTGGAGTAGACAGTGCCATAAAAATAAAATGGTAGGTAAAAAAAGAGCCTGCCTACTGAATGTGGATAACTTATGGATTTCTCCTAACTGATGTGCAGCATCTGATTTGTGAGTCTAATGGCACAACGTGACGGAGGTCCACCAGGAGGTACCGTGGTGCCATCCCTGCCTGGTCCCAGAGAGAAGCGTCTTGTCTGATGGTGAACGGAAGCAGAGCTAATGAATAACTCTGAACTGCTTCAGAACAGCCCAGCTGCTGCATTACCAGGGCAAATTTGATTTCTGTAAGTCATTAGCGTCTTATCTTAGTGAAATTAGTAGATCATTATCAAATGATGACGTTTTGCACTTAACGTAAGTGACTTAATTGTCCTTTCATTGTATAGTTGTATTGCAATCCCTTTACAAGGGGGAATACAGATAAACTGTAGTGACAAAGGAAAAAGAGCTCCCTGCTCAACCAGTCTTGTTTGTGACGAAGCCACGCTCTGTACCTTAATCTGCAGATTTTGTGTCTCTGCAAAACATGGGCGTCTGCTGGAATATCTCAGAGCTTCATAATGTTTTTCAGCTAATTACTGCCATGGGTTATTTGCTATGAATCTTTCAGGCAGCACTTAAGAGCTAAGGTCGTTTTTGTGCATGGAAATTGGGTCTGACATACAGGAGGGGTCTGACATAAATGGTTCCTTCGCTTTGTTTTAGCAGCCCTGTGCTATGCTGCAGAACCTGTATTTCAGAGAAAAACATCAATCCTCTGAAGCCCCGGGCATTTCCTTGGGATTTTGGCCAGGGAATTGGAAGCTTCATTGGATCTTTTGGAGTGAAAGAGAATCACTGAAAGACAAACAGCTTTGGACAGCTGTTCTGTCACTGTATCACCTTTGAGTTCCCAAAGAAGCATCCCAGGATCAACGCAAGTGTAACACCCGTGGGGCCCCTCTGCACCCAGCTGAACGTGCTCCTGCTGTGACTGACCCACCAGCAGGGCAGCACACCTGGTACAGGGTCTCGAATACAGTAGATAGGCTCCTCATGCAGGGATGCAGAGTCCTTATGGTAATTTTGACTTTTCTCCTCCCATCAGCAAAGTCCTTTCCAATGGCTTTTAGCAATGTAGTTAAAAAGGCAGAGAGCTGATTTTACAGGATCTGAAATATGTCTGAATGCATCACTTCAGCTGTAAATTCACTTCCCTCGCAAAAGTCAAATGCAGGTTTCACTCTGTTCTTCCATCTTTCTGTTAGATCCTCTGCTGCAGGAGGCTGTTCTGCCTAGAAAGTGTCATTATTCTGTTAACTTGCCATCCTGTATTGTTATGAAGGCTAATTTGATTTTTAGGCTGATTAGCAGTAATCACAGTTATGCCTAGAAGCAGTTAAGCCAGCAGGAAGCAGAACAGTCTTTTTGTCCACATCAGTTTTTAACAGTTTCATTTATTAGTATTTCATGGAATGGAAGCCAAACCTCATGTGTAATTGCTTTTTTTTTTCCTTTTTTTTTTCTTTTTCCCATTTTGGACATGCTTGATCCCCTCAGTACCTGCAGAACGAGCTGTTTTATGGCAGTACAACACTCATGGGAAAGCATAACGCATTTCCAAACCATGAGAGTAGAACATAAATTTTGGAGGGCATCCTAAAGCCAATGTCAGTTTTTTCCTAGCTCTGTTCCCTCCCCCTCTCCCTTCCAGTCCTGGACTTCTAGGAATCAGAACTCGAGGTGCTCAAAACCTCCTTAGTGTTCTGGTGGTGCTTTGGATCTCAGAATGTGGGGAAGTGGAAAGCTGCTTCTTAGGGTCTAAGCACTTGGAGAGTAAACCAAGGAACATTAATAATATTTATCTTCAGAGGAAAATTAATGATGGGTCGCTCTCAGGTTGGTTTATTTTCACTAGTCACTTCAGTGAGGTGCTCTGATAGCTCCAGTGGTGAGCCTTTCTGCCTCTCTTTTGGCTGGAATCTGTACAAGAGTGTTGCAGAGAAGAGGAGTGTGTCTGAGCACTTGATGGAGGTAAATTCTAGCAGCAACACTGAGTAAATGAAGAGTGGCATCACTAAAATCAATTGACACCCACTGTCTTAGCAGTATATTATTCAGGCCCCTGATATCAGTGTTCACGTCAGGCAGACAGATTGAATCCATTATTTTCATTTAGGTAGTTCTGTTGAGACCCCTGAAAGTTCAAGGGCATGATGTCATCAGGGAACAAAAAATTGGAGCACAAAGGTAATGTTGAGAACCCTTCAAAAAGTTCAGTGAAAAGTTCCATGTTGCCTTTGATTTCAGAGCTACAGCTTTTTATGTTGTCAGAGCAGCAAAGAAGCCTCTGAAAAAGTAACCCATCTCCTGTTGAAAATATAAAGTAATGAGATTTTTGTCTTCTAGGGAACAAATCTCATTCCATGATTGGTGTTCTGCTGACTGGATTCATCGTGTAGAATTTTGTCTTTGCTATTCAGTGTTTAAAAGATCATGGCAGTCCAAAGAGGCTTCATGCAGACCTTAGAATCTCCTCTCACAACAAATACCACTGCAACATACAAGGCTTAGCAAGCAATGAGTAGAATGTTTTATTATTGATCTAATTTTTAAAATAACGTTCAAAAACAACACAGTGGTTGCAAGCAGCACGTTTCAGGATATTCAAAGCATAGCTGGACTCTGTTTTAAAATCTGTTAAATAGCTTAAAAGTAGTACTACGATCTCCTCTTCCCGGCACGGCCTGACATCAGGGAAAGAATGTTTAGTAAAAATAAAACAATCTTGTCAAATGTTTAATTTTACATAATGAAAGAGGTCTGATTCTTTTCTGCCTTGCAGCTTATGAAGTTGCTAGTTACACAGGTTGGATATGAATTCCAAGTGCTGTTACAGGGTCAAACATAGAGGAAACAAAATCACACCCAATATATTTTAATTGGATTTTTCTTATTAGATGATCTTTGTAATGTACATTCTGAATAGACCCGTAACAGTTTTAGTATTGAGGCATATAGCTAATTAGACACAAAAGTAATGAGAAATAGTGCAATTAGGGGGAAAAAATATAGCCTTGTATTCTAGTGTTACTTTATAGCTGGAAACCTATTAACTTTTTATTAGGTGAACCCTACACAAAATGCTGATGTTATATTCATGAAGAGGCATCTTAAATCAGTATTTATAAGTAAGTTATCCTAGAAAATGCTAATTATTTATTCAAATCAGACTAGGCTGCAAATCATAGTCTGGATGCAGTCAATGAGGGAAGTAGATTAAAGCAATTAGTTAGCACTTTGTTTGCTGCTGTCATGTAAATATAGACAAACTTCTTTTTAGAGTGATATGAGGAAGGCTTAAAAACAGTCACAGAAGTCCTTTTGACATTCATGGTCTCAGGATGTGCTCTGTTCCATGGTGCAACATTGAGCTCAGCTGGTTGCTTGTGATGGGGGCATGCTTTAGGTTCTTTCTATTTATTCTCTTTATCTTTTTTTCAGATACAGAAAGATAACAGTGCCAGTAAGCCACAGGAGTGATTCTTAATCATACTACATGGGAAAATAAGATTATATTTTAAACCTATATTCCTAGCTGTTTGCTAGTTTACTAATTAACTATGCAGAACTAGCACAGACAATGTACAGAGTAGTTTTTGCTCTAGGAGGCTTATCTTTTAAAATGGTTGGAATTCTGAATGGTAAAGAGCTGCATTTTGTGATTAAATAAATTCAGTAAGAAAAGCTAAAGATGAAGTGTTGTAAATAATGCAGAAACAGCACAAGGTATGGCACAGTCCTGCCCAAGCCACTCAAGAGAAACTAAAAGAACCGATCACCAATAGAAAATGTGGCTCTTGGTTCCCATTTTCTCTGCAACTTAAGGAATACCAAAGTACTTGCTGCAAGGCAAACATTTTGAAGATTCTTTATCTTAATTTTGCACGTGGAGTTGTATGACAGATACAAGGTATTTTGTAAGTTGTACGCACCACCTCCTCAAGCTCTCACTTCTGCTGTGGTATCATTGTGCTGTGTGCCTTTCATTTTTCTTCCGTGCTGCCGGTAGCACTCATCGTTACTGAACATGCATATCCAGAATGTATTTCTGCTTCTCAGTGATTTATAGATGGTGGTGATCATAGCTTTTACCTGCATGAAATTCTGTGAGCTTTCGTGTTTTAGGTGATACTGGGTTAATCATTTTTGCTGCCAGCAAGTGCTGGAATACTTTGTAGAAGGGGGACATATAATAGCATTTGGGCCGGGGAAGATCTGCTCCTGTCTGATGATGTGAGCATCATCCCACTTAGGGGCAAGCTGATCAGATCCCCTCTCAGTGAAGGTTACCTGTTTCTTTACAGTTTCCACTTCTGGAGTGAATAAATGGCAACCCAGATTTTACAGGAATTATTTAAACATGAATAATTTGATGTGTGTAGCTGTGGAACTGTTTCACCTCACTTTGAAGCTTTCAGTTGCTGCACATATTGTATGCAGATTTCAACAGCATTTTTATCTTGAGTGTCAGAGATTATCTAAGGAGACTTAGAATCATAGAATCATAGGACCACTCAGGTTGGAAAAGACCTTAAAGATCATCGAGTCCAACCATGACCTAACCATACTACCCTAACTCTAACAACCCTTTACTAAGTCGTGCCCCTGAGCACCACATCCAAACAGTTCTTAAACATATCCAGGGATGGTGACTCAACCACCTCCCTGGGGAGCCTATCCCAGTGCTTAACCACCCTTTCTGTAAAGAAGTGTTTCCTGATATCCAACCTAAACCTACCCTGATGCAACTTGAGGCCATTTCCCCTCATCCTGTCACCAGTGCGCAGAGACCAACCCCACTCTCACTGTACGCACCTTTCAGATATTGGAAGAGAGCAATAAGGTCTCCCTTCAGCCTTCTTTTCCCCAGACTAAACAGTTCCAGTTCCTTCCGTCTCTCCTCATAGGGTATATACTCCAAGACCTTCACAAGCCTTGTTGCCCTTCTTTGGACCTGCCCAGCACCTCATTGTCCTTTCTGTACTGAGGTGCCCAAAACTGGACACAGTACTCAAGGTGAGGCCTCACCAGTGCCGAGTACAGGGGCAGGATGACTTCCCTAGTCCTGCTCACCACACCAATCCTGATCCAAGCCAGGATGCCACTGGCCTTCTTGGCCACCTGGTCACACTGCTGGCTCGTATTCAGCTGACTGTCCATTAGTACACCAAGATCCCTTTCCATCAGGCAGCTTTCCAGCCACTCCTCCCCAAGCCTGTAGGGTTGCCTGGGGTGGTTGTGACCAAAATGCAGGACCCAACACTTGGCCCTATTGAAACTCATACAGTTTGCCTTGGCCCATCAATCCAGTCTATCCAGGTCCATCTGCAGTGCCCTTCTCCCCTCAGGCAGATCAACACTCCCTCCCAACTTGGTGTCGTCTGCAAACATACTGAGGGTTTACTCAATCCCTTCATCAAGATTGTTAATAAAGATGTTAAATAGAAGTGGTTCCAGTACCAAGCCCTGAGGGACACCACTCGTGACTGGCCACCAACTGGATTTAAATCCATTGATCACAACTCTTTGGGCCTGGCCATCCAGCCAGTGTTTCACCCAGCGGAGTGTACGCCCATCCAAACTGTGGGCAGCCATCTTCTCCATGAGAATGTTGTCAGAGACAGTGTCAAAGGCCTTACTGAAGTCCAAGTAGACCACATCGACAGCCTTACCCTCATCCACTAAGCGGATCACCTTGTCATAGAATGAAATCAAGTTTGTCAGACAGGATCTACCATTCATAAACCCATGCTGACTGGGCCTGATCCCCTGGTTGACCTTTAATTGGTCCGTGATGGCTCCTGAGATTATCCATTCCATAACCTTCCTGGGCACCGAGGTGAGACCGATAGGTCTGTAGCTACCGGGATCATCTTTCCGGCCCTTTTTGAAGATGGGCATCACATTTGCCAGTCTCCAGTCTGCCGAGACATCCCCAGTTAGCCATGACTGCTGAAGAATGGTGGAGAATGGCTTGGCAACCACATTAGCCAACTCCCTCAGCACTCTAGGGTGCAATCCATCCAGCCCCATGGACTTGTGAGCATCCAGCTTTCAGAGCAGGTCCAAAACCATCTCATCATGGATCATGCAGGGCTTATTCTGTTCCCCATCCTTATCTACCAGCACAGGGGGCTGTGTTCCCAAGGAGTAACAAATC
Source organism: Gallus gallus (assembly GCF_016699485.2). Classification (NCBI taxonomy): domain Eukaryota; kingdom Metazoa; phylum Chordata; class Aves; order Galliformes; family Phasianidae; genus Gallus; species Gallus gallus. The sequence goes on from NC_052536.1 coordinate 2,058,748, forward strand.
TTACTATTAGAGACTGAGGCAAAGAAGGCATTAAGTACCTCAGCCTTATCCTGATCTGTGGTCACCAAGTTGCCCTCTACATCCAACAAGGGATGGAGATTCTCCCCTAGCCCTCCTCTTGCTGTTGATGTATTTATAAAAATATTTATTGTTGTCCTTTACCTTAGTGGCCAAGTTCAGTTCTAGCTGGACTTTGGCTTTTCTAATTTTCTCCCTGCACAGCTTCACTATGTACCTGTAATCATCATAAGTAGCTTGCCCACTCTTCCAGAGACCATAAACTTTCCTTTTGTTCTTGAGATCCAGCCAAAGGTCTCTGTTCAGCCAGTCTGGCCTCCTTGCCCGTTGGCTCGTCTTCCATGACTTGGGGGTGGTCAGCTCCTGCACCTTTAAAATAACTTCCTTAAAGTATTCCCAGCCTTCCTGGGCTCTCTCGTTCTCCAAAACTACCTCCCAAGGGACCTTCTCAACGATGGTCCTAAAGAGAACACAACTTGTGCTTCTGAACCCTTTACTTGTTGCCCCTTTCCATCTTTCATAAATACTGTTTCTTTAATGATTTTTAATTCTGTATCTATTATTTCAAGCTGCTGCACAAAATGTGTAAGGTTTTTATTCATGTATAATTAACCCAGCCTTTCATAACCATGTTTCTGGCTTCTGGAGATGGCCGTGGAGTTTCCAGAGGAGAAGGAGAGCATCCTGGCCTCTGGACTATCCTCTTGGCCACTAGAATAGGGCTGTGTGGATGGAGGTATGTTGTGTTTGGCTCATGGAATGGCATGGAAATGAGGAGATTTATGTGTCTTCTGTGCATTATATCACCTCTAGAACAATAATGTTTTTTGGAGTAGCTGGATGTCAATGCCATTCTTCAGAATCTTGTTTCATTGCTTGTTTAAACTTCATCAGATCTCTAGGACTTGGTCCTTCCTCTGAGCTTTTATGTGCTGGGAAACAGTGCAAGGCATATCAGGGTCACACAGAGTGATGAAGCAGTGGAGCAGGGATCATGATTTGGGATTACATTCAGAAAGTCGTAATCCAAAGAGAGCTACTGTGACAGAGTAGAATCCCAAGAAGGCTTTCTTGGCAAAGCTGCCCCTATGTTACCATCTTCAGATCATTGAAAGACCAATTTTAAGGATTTTGTTTTTCACTTGCTATGATTCTCTAGTAGTGATGTGTTAGGGCAGAAGCTAGGAAGGAAGTGACTCTTTTTCATATCTTGTATTTCTTTTTTTTTTCTTTTTTCTTTTTTACTGTAGTGAGAAAGCAAATAATGTCCTTGGTTAACAGGAATAACCTGCAGGGGATGAAGAGTGAGCAGCCTTGAGAATTTCTTAACATTTGTAAGACAGCATTAATGTATTTGGTGACGAAACATTTAGGTTTTTTTCAGTTGTATCCTGCCTGAAAACTACAAGTAGACAAGTGCTGTTACAAACTGCGTCTTCCCTTACGCTCTTGGGCAGAGAAGCGAAGAGAGGGATGTAGAGAGACTGGGGTCTGGGAGAGTTCCCTGTGGTCCCTGGCTCCTTGGTGGCTCATGTGATACTGCCAGAGGAGCTGGCTGCTCTCCATCACTAGGCAGCCTGCTTGATCATGGCAGTGTGGCTTAACAGGATCCGGCATGCCGTTACTTCTGTTCTTCAGCAGCTTTTTCCACTACGTGGTGTGCTAGGTCAACAAATTAATGCTTAAAAAAAGCAAGAAGAAAGCATCAAGTACTTCGTGGTCTACTGAGGAGCTCTGGGGTACAGTCAGACTAGAACTTGTGATGGAGCACAGGAAGCTTTGCATTGCTGTGATGTTTCTTTCCATTCCTGAAGGCTGCTGGGTGCTCCATGTAGCTGCTGGCACAAGCGAGGTGATAGCAGAGATTAGAGCAGCGTTTAATTTGTGCTGATACATGCATGGGAGGAAGGCAGGTCAAAGTGTGTCAAAAAAAAGTGACCTGGCCCGAAGGGTATAGAATTGCCAAGCCAACATAAAAAAAAAAGACTGAATTGGCAGCTCCTAATTTCTAAAACACAGTTCTTTGCATGGGGGTTCTCATTTAATCCCATACTCATTTTAGGAGTACTGAGCAGTGGGTAAGAGGACAATAAATGTGATATGATGATTCAGTCTAACCTCCTCTATAAAACACTCCACTTTACTTCTCCTGAATAACTTCCATTTTTTAACTTGTGTTATAATCTCTTATTTGCCCATATTCTTCTTGGAAAGATGGAGCAGGCTGAGCTTTTTGATTCTGCTCCTGTGCTATGCATTTTCTAGTCCTCATGTCATTCATGTGGCTCTTCTCTGAAGCCTCTCCAAAAGTTAGTAATCCCATTGAACAGTTGCAAACATACCAGCATTGAATACAGTGGACAACAAAGCCTGTTCCTGTTGGATAACCACCTGCTCTTTGCACATCCCCACGTCTTCACTGAATTCATGGAAAATGCTTTGCTCTGTGACGTTCTCAGTCACATTGTTACAGGTTTGTATTTGTCATATTGGAATACCTCTTCATGGCTATTGTCTGCATACGTGAGGTTCTTTAACAGTGATTTTCTCCCATTAATTATGTGCCACCCCCAAATTTTGTGAATGTTCTGTGGCCTCTCGCTTGGTAAAGCAGGACCTAAAATGACTGCTGTGTAGCTCAGTCAGGCTGCTTGTTTTCCTAATGATAATTTCCATTTATGCTGTACTTTCGAAGTGGTTGGCTCACTTTCAGCACAGCTGACGTATGTCTCTCGGTGTGTCATCAGAGACGAAGGCAAGTGCCTGGCAGAACTCTTCCTTGTGATTAAAAAGCAAAAGTAACGGTAAGTACAAGTGTGACTTTGTTTGATGGCTGTGGAGCAAGCTGTTAGCACCCCTATTTTTCATAGACAAACAATGCCTTATTAGTTACCGGATTTCCCTAAGTGTTCTTTATAGTAAAGTGTTTCATGAACAATGACTGTATGAACTGAATTCATTCATAATGTCTCCAACACCTGTTTCCTCCTGGTTTTTTTTTCTTTTTTTTTTTTCCCAGCAGCACTATTTGGACAACACAGGGAGCCAGGACTGGGTCTCAGTAGTGCTGGGTGTGCTGCAGACCCACATGTTCCTCTGTCATTGAGGGCTCACAAGTGAATAACAGGATTGTTGAGCACATTACTAGGGATATTTGGATGCCTTTCATGAAGGTCTCACTTAGCTCTAGGTTAACTAATATTTTCTCCATCTCTTTTATTCTGCCAGGGGAGCCTAAAGGAAAGAGGTGGATGAAAGGCAGCTCCATTCTTACTTTTCAATAGAAGAAATAATGCCAGTTACACCTGGTAATGCTATGGGGATGCTGCAGATCTTCATCCCAAACTGAGACTGAGTTAGGAAAGTCCATGAAGTAAAAAAATTCTAAAAGAAGCACTGTTTTTAATGAATGTTTTTAATTTTAACAGTAATCTGGAGGCACAGAACTTATACTCTCTAGCCTCAGAGGAGCTTTGCTTTGTTGTAGGAATATTTCAGACTGATGAAGTGAGAGCATCTTTGCCCATACTCAGTGTGCTCAGTTGACCTGTAAGGGGATAATGTGGGAAAACACTGGAGCTGAATTTGGCTACCCAGCATGGCAGAGCAAACCATGAACAGCCCGTCAGAGGCTTAGGATGTGTCTGAGCCTACCTTCCATGGGAAGGCCTGGTGATGTTCGCACTTTGTCAGCATCCTGGGAGGGACACATTCAAACTCAGCTAGTAGAGAACAGCCCCTGTGAGCTCTGGTGAGATGCTCTGACATAATTCTTTCACAAATCCTCTTGGCTTCGCGTCCAGGCAGTGCATTCATTCAGTCACTCATTCATGGCTTTGTCAGCAGGTCATTGTGTGAGCCCGCAACCCTCCTGGTGACCATACCTCTTCTGTGGCAGCCCTTCCCCTGCGCTGAATGCAGTACGAGTGACCTTTCAGTGGGGTGCCTGCTCGTGTGGGGGCTGACTGGGAAGAGGTTGCTGTGCTCTGGGCCGTGTTGGCATGAAGAGAAATAACAAGAGTTCTTTATTCTCAGGAAAGGATTGGAGTTTTGCTTCCATAGTTCAAATGTAACCTGTCAATGTAAAGTGTTAAACTCTTTCAACGTGTAGCTCTTTCTCCATACATAGCTAGTCAAGCTGCCAAAGTTGGTAGGGGAATTTTTTTGCAGTGAAGGAAGATGGTTATTGCTTGTTTCAATAATTACTGCTTTTTACTCAAACGAATGAAAAAACAGAGTAACAGCTACAGGCTTAGGGAGTGCAGTCCAAGTCAGAAGCATCACTGATAGGGACAAGACTTCAGTAAGGCTTTTGCAGATGCTTAATTACTGCAGCTTCAATACAGAAAATGTGGTGTAGTGCAGCACTTGTTGCCAGTGCAGCCCTTCTGGATATTCAAAATACTCCTACTGATCTCCTGAGACGCGATGTTGGTGCTTCTGACGTTGATCCGTGGTGTTCCACGTGTTGAATCACTTCTCCGTTTCTCCCTTTCCCTCTATGTAGCCGTTTCCCATTCAGCAAATGAGGTATGAACGGAGATCCAAGCGGCAGCAGCCGGGGTTGCACTAAAAGCTGATAAAGACTGCTGTACCCTTAACAAACTTCGGAGAAATCCCTTGCGGTTCTCTGCCGTGCCTCAGACCGTTCCTTTGCGCTCTGGCACCCACAAAGCCGCAGCTTGCTCAGAGCTCTGCACGCTTACCGGAGCGGCCGCCCACTGGGAGAAGCATTGGCTTTCAGCTCCCTCCCGCGCCGACTTTCCAAGCTCCCCAACCCCCGCGGGGCTGAGGGAGCCCCTTCCCCAGCGAGGAGGGGCTGCGTCCTCCCAGAGAGAGCGCAGGGCTGGGCTGACCCCGCGGCATGGCCGGCCCCCACCTGTGCGCTGCAGGCGGAGCGGGGCGTGCAGCGGGTGCTGCGCTGCCGCAGGTGCTCAGCTGCGGACATGAGCGCGATGCTGTGGCGCTGGGAGCACAACACCACCACCATGAAGCTGGTAAGGATTTCCAAACAAAGCATTTCCGAGCCTGAGCGTATTGTTGGATGGTGAAATTCCGGTTTCTATGGAGACCGCAGGCATTTGGACAGCACTTTTCTTTTCGTGTTAGGAAGTGGGAGCTTTGTCCAGGCGAGGTAGCCCTCCTGTAAGTAAGGAAACAGCCGGGCTGAGGCTGCTGGGTCTGCTGCTGGGTCTGCTGCTCCGCAGCTCGTCCTTCAGGCTGCTTTAGGTTCTTCTGCATGTTTAATCTGTTTTTATGCCTATTTGTAAGCCAGAGCCGAAATGCAGATTGCATGGATAGCTCTCTCCTCACCTCCTGTTATCTGTCTCTTTTGCACTTCCTTCCTGAAAAGTTTCCCCTCTCTTTCGGTTGTGCTAGAATAATTCTATTGTCTGTCAATGGAGAGCATTTTGGGGTTCTGTTTGTTGGGTGATTTAATTCCAAATTCCTGATATTTCTTCCCAGAGAAGTTAAACAAACAAACAAACAAAAAAACCCGCTCCCTATGGCTAGAAAGTGTGTGCTTTCCCTGTTCCTTCAGTGGAAGTGAGACCGGGAAGCCCACACCTGCCCGTCTGCTTGAATTGCCATCCACAGCAAGATTTAAACCCAGCTCCAAACTCAAGGAGCCTTCTTTGGAGCAGCAACCCCTGCAGCGGGCGGGCTGCAGAGCAGTGCCTGCCTCAGACTGCGCTGCGCTGCTCTCCCTCTCTCTGGCAGGTTGTTCAAACAATGAAGATTACAGCTTGATGCGGTTTTGATAGGAAAGAATTTCCTGAGAAATTTCTAATGGAAAGCATGGATTTATTACAGCTCTGATCTGAAATCCATGCGGGAGGCAGAGGTGCCCGGTACCTCTTGATGTCAGGCTCTACAATCGTAAAAATGTGTGGTCATTTAACAACCTCTGTTTTCAAGTTTTTTCATGCAACGGATGATGTGATAAACATATCTTGTTTAAGGAGCAGTCTGTTCTTAGTAGACAGACGGCTCTTTGCACAGGATCAGATATTTCACGCATGAGTACCTGTGGGAATAATGAGCTGGGAGCTGACAGTGGAAATATGCAGTATGGTGTGGGGGCTGCCCAGGCCTGGCTCCAGCAGCGGCCAAGTCCTGGGGAAGGGCGTTGCAGGGAGCCCCACTGCCTCCCTTTCACATGCGAGGTGAGATCTCTTTGGGAAGCAGCAGAGCTGTGTGCACAGGTGTATTACAAGTCTTCACATGCGCATTGGTTTTTACACCGCGTGTGAATGGGCTTGACCAACAAGATCAGCACCTGTAGGAACCTTGCATTTTAAAGAGAACAAAATGCAAACCCAGCAACCTGGCAGCTGCTGGCACTTGCAAGCAAACAGCAGCAGGGTGAGGCAGGACAGAAGGTGAACTCGTAGTGTTCAAGTTACTCACTGCAGTGCTGTGCCCGACTGGCAGATGGAGAAGTGGGGAAACCCATACCAGCCTCCTCTCCCTGTATGCCACAGGGCAGCTGTTGCCTCATAATTTGGGAATGGTGGAGCTGGTCAGGCTGGCAGCCACTTGGTGGGGCTTTGCTTAAGATTCGCAGTTGAGGGGTTATTTCATTGTTGCACTGTAGAGCTGTTTAGGGAGCAGTGGATAAATCCCTCTGTCTTCTGTTGTCACAGAGTACCCAGATGCCTGGTTCAGCAAGGGTTTTTCAGATACGTTTGTAAGGATCAGGATCTTGCCTTAGCAGTAGAATGCAAAAACAGTTCTCTAACTCTGTTCAAAACAAAGCATGGCTTTACTCCTCCTCCAGAATACTGTCCATGACTCATTTGGAGGAGTGACAGCCTAGTATCACACGGAGGTGTAATAAAACAGGTACCGTTGTTGTTCGTGTGTTTGCTTTTGTTTTATAAAGAAGGTTTCAAGGGCATTCTGACATTTAGGGCAGACACGTCTTCATTACTTGAAGCCAAGAGGACTTAGCATTAACTGCTTGAAAACATAGCATGAGAGGGCCTTCATCAGGTCTAGCTCTGATTAGGTTATTAAAAATGGGGCTCACCACTTCTGTGGGTGTAGAAAAGGGTTCTCAATACAGTAACTGCCTTCATGGCCAGCACTTCATTTCAGGCACTTCATCTGTTAATTCAGCTTGGGAATCAAGTTGAGGGCACCTGAAAGACAGACAGGCAGGGAAGACAAACAGTGCATCTGTTGAAGAGGGGTAACCAGAGCCTGGAGATTGCTGTCTGTTCTTTACAGAGGTTTTTAAGGGTAACTTTGGTTATTTCAGTTGTTTAAAATCATTGGGGTTGGAAGCCACCTCTGGGAGGGCCAACCCTTTGCTACAAGCAGGGTACTCTTGGCTTACCTACTTAATACAAGATTGCTTTGATGACTGGATTTCTTTCCTGGGGAACCCTGATGGTCTTCTTGTCAGTTTCACTAGAGCATATTACTGTTCTCCCTGAGTGTTCAGAGCAAGATACCTGTTTGCTGATAGGCTGTGCCCATTTCCTGAAGCATTGCCATCTCTCAGGAGAAAAAGGTGGAGTTTGTGTGGTTCACCCCTCCTCGTAGCAGCTTACGTGTGCAAGGCTACCTGCAGGCTGCTTTTACACCAGAGTTCCTCATTGCGGAGCCAATGAGCCCCTAAAAACAAATGCTTTCACCTGATTTTCTTCCTGTTTGACAGTTGACACCAGCAAAAGAAAATTTCAAAATGTAGCTTGATGCCTTCCTCTGTCTCTTTTTTTGTTTGTTTGTTTAACCATAATGAGTCAGCTACACACCTTATGCAAACAGTTATTTTTTTTAAATGTTACCTGTCCCACTCACTGTTTTATGGCTTTGAGAGTTTGCAAGGGGTTAATACCTTGTTTTTTGCAGTGATTGAAGATTGCTGTAAAAAGTGTGTCATCTTTCCTCCATATGCGAATTTTAAGTCGTCCTGGGTTTGAGCAGCCCCCAGCCTTGTAGCATGTGAATATACCTCTGAAATCTGAGAGGTCTGTAGCCCTTTTACAAGCTCTGTGTTGCATAGATTCTAATTTTCAAAGCAGTAAACAGATTGTCTTGGTGTGGATGTGTATTAAGTGTAAACCCAATCAGTGTCTCATCCGTATTGGAAAGACAGAGATGTGAACATGAGCGTTTGGGCTGAGAGGAGGTAGGTTTTCTCATCTATGTCCTTGCACAGGTAAGGATCCTCAGTGGTAGGGTCAGGGAGAGTTGTTCCTGCTGAGGATCAGAGGGTGCAGGGAGGTGGTGGGCCAGGTCTTCGTTCTGTTTCCTGTAGGAAGAATCGCCTCCCTCACCCTGCTGGCCATGCGTCTTTTGATGCAGCCCAAGATACAGTTGGCTTGCTAGGCTGCAAGAAGCATGCTGCTGGTTCATGTTCAGCTGCCATCCACCAGTACACCAGAGTCTTTTTCTTCTGGGCTCTGCTCCATTCTTACACCCCCTAGCTTGTACTGACAGCAGCGGTTGCCGCGACCCAGGTGCAAGACCTTGCACTTGGCTTTGCTGAACCTCATTGCCGTTGACCACCACCCCTGGGATGTGATCTTGCAAACAGTTCCTCGTCCATCAAAATGAGTGTTAAAAGATTTATCGCTATGTATAAAATTTCTATCCTAGTTTACACGTGGCTTCCCCTTCTATTAAATATTTTCCTTCAATGCTCTTATCTCACTGTGCCTTCTGGACTAATGTGTAGAGTACAGCAAAGCAAACGTACTTGTTTGGAAGAAACATTTCATTCTGGAAGAGATTTTCAAGTGCTTAAGTTAAAAACTGCAAGAGAAGAATTGCCTGGGATGGTGAGAGGTTTGAAAAGTTGTGATGTCAATAGACCTATTTTTGTTAGCTGACTTAGCTATACTTTTCACTGAGGAAAAGAGTCACTGCAGTTCCCTCAGCTTTTCCTATGTGTGTTAGTGACTTACAAGCAGTTTATTTGAATCATGTTGTAGTAGTATCTTGCAGCTGATAATTGACTTGATGTTGGAACTGGACCACGGCAAATCACAGAGCTTTTCCAAGCTAAAATGTTTGGAACCTGAGCCCATAGACAGATGTGTAGATGAAAGGTTTAGCGTTCAGCTCTTTACAAAGGTTGAAATAAATAGCAAAGTGCAATTCTTTGTTCCATAGGCTGGGATCTTTCTGAAAGATATTACTGCACATAATCACGCATTTCCCATGCGTCTATTTAGTCACAGTTAAATGTTTGTCCACATGAATGCTTGCAAGCATACAGCATGTTAAAAGGACACATGCTGCTTTTTCCTGAGGAGGATCAGCCAAGAAATGGCTGCAAGGCTATGAACTGCAGTGTCATAAGATTGTGGGATTGTGGGAAAGGTGTTAGGAAAGGTCTTTATCATAGAGATAAGGAGATATTATTGCAGCAGAGCTGCCAGGGAGCAGAGGTAACCTTGTATGGAGTATTACACACAACTGTGATACCCCTTATGAAAGATCAATTCAAAGAAACGAGGTCCATTGGGTTGAAAGAACAGCCTGTTTTCTTGTCTCTTAAGCACTTGGGGTTGGAAGAGACCTTGAAGTATATAGGCATTCAGGTATTATATAAATGTTAAAAATACACAGTTATATTAAGCAGAATTATTTAAGCAAGAAGTTGATGTCATTGCAGGACTCACAGGAAGAAACTGGAAGACAGTTTTAATAACATCCAAATGCTTGAATGTGCATAACATACAGCTTATAAAAACAGTTGTATCACATTTCACTGTGGATATCATTAAAAAAGTCACATGAGGAACTTCAGATCTGCGAATCTAAAAGTGCGTGTAGGTGCTATACACTGCGTATTTTAGGCTTTCTGAAATCTTCCCAATTACTCTGTCTTCCTTAATTTAGAATTCGAGTGTAGAGATTTGAGCCTCATTAAATCTTGTTCTGTGATTGTGGCTGGAAAGAGGATTGGGGTAGGCTAGTCTTCAAAACCCATTCCATTTCTGATACAGGATGCCCTTTGGGAACACGGCTTGATTTTCATTTATTTACTTCTGTCCCTCACAGGACACTGAGGGAAGATTAAAAACTATATCCAATTAAAAAAAAACAAAACTTTATGATTTCTTTTACTCCCCATGGCATGTGTTTTTGTGCTAGTTCTTCCTTTTTGTAGAACACAGAGGGATAGGTGCAGATGGTGGGTGTTTGATGGGATGTTAGGTGGAGGGATTTTCTTTTAGAAATCCATGTCAGACGTTACGGTTGCAGACTACTGATTAATGTAATGTTGTCGTTGTGTTCATAGATGTGAAACGTTAAAGCAAATTGGCATGCATTTTCTTGCTCTCTGTGGACGGTGGTCCCAAAACTTTGCTCCAGTATCATCTGCTTTGACATACGCACAGCCTATTCATATGCATTTGTGGCATTTTTACTGACGTGTCTGCTAGCTGTTCTATTCCTTTTCCAGGACGTTCCCAGGCAAAGAACATCTTAATGTGTGATGTTTAAATAAACTGAAGTTTATTTCACTTTTCTATAGTTCTGTAATTTCTCAAGTCCTCAACCCTACAGCAGGTCCCACAGGTAGGCATCCAGCTGGGTCTTGAGTATCTCCATAGAAGGAGATGGCACAACCTCTCTGGGCAGCCTATTCCAGTGCTCTGTCACCCTTGCCGTATTTGCCATTCCCTTTCAATAAGCTTTTCAGTGTATTTATTTGTCATAAAGAATCTGCTGCTTCATTTTTGAAACGGGCACAGTTTTATTTGGAGAATATAACAAATTCCTTGTAGAGATTATCTGGGCAGTTACTGGATTTTGTTGTAATGATCCTAATCCTGTTATCCAAGGAAAATGAGCCCATGTAACTTTTGTTCAGTATTTTGATAGGATAATTGCTATGGAAGTGAAGGAGGGAAGATGGTTTTGGTGAGGGAAGGCAAAATTGGACTACCACTGGATTCAATACAGAGTGTATGTAACCTCAGCATTTTCAAGAAATTACTTGAATTCTGGCTTTGTTTGGTCAGAGCCATGCAGCTGTTACCTTGTTCTTCTGAGCTCTGATACATATTTCTCAGTTTTGAAGGTGGAAATATCTGTTGTTTGGTTTTGGTTTATTATTATAAGCCATTCCGTTGGAAGTTTACATTAGGAGAAGTTCCGCCGTATATAGGCTATAAGGATCTCTAGAGGATGAGATGTTTGGAGACTTGGTCTGTTCTGGCCTAATGTTTTGTTTTCAAGACTAAATATGAATTTAGAAGGGAAATTTGGGGCATTTAGAAAAGCATTATTTTGATCTCTAGTCTATACTGTTCAACTGAGACCCCAGCTGTGTTGTACAATGTGCCTCTGCAACACAAGTGTGTAGTATGAATGTGTTGAAGGAGCATTACCTAGATAAGACCCAGGCTGAGAAGGGTGATGGGCATAGTGAAATGAGAACATTGCTTCAGAGATAGAATCATAGAATCATGGAATCACTAAGGTTGGAAAAGACCCACAGGATCATCCAGTCCAACCATTCACCAATGGTTCTCGCTAAACCATGTCCTCAACACAACATCCAAACGCTCTTTGAACACCACCATGGTTGGTGCCTCTACCACCAGATGGGATTCCTTGTGCTCAAGGAATAAGAGGAGGAAGTACACATGGCATTCTGGGCAGCTTACTCATGGAGGTGCTTCTCCTAAGGGTTTCTCTTCAACAACCTGTGTTAAAAATATTGAAATACATCTTGATTTGCTGTTTTCTTTGCTGAGAGAGAAGGAATGCATGCAGTTACGTCTCCTGCTCCCACATCAGTACCTTAAATCTAATTGCATAAAAGCAACAATTTTACTTAGCATTAGGCTTTCTGTCCGTTCTCAGGCAATTTTTGTTTTGTTTTCTAAATAATAAAGATCCTTTAATGTCATGTTGAAGGTAGAGTGATTGCAGGATTGGCTACATGTGCTTAACAATAATGTGAATGAGGCCATGTGTTGGGTTCAGTGTGGTGTCAGCTGTTCATTGCTGATCTTTGACTGGTTAATTTAATGTTCTCTGACATTTGCTCAACAAGCTCACTGTTGTGGGTTTTTTTGCTGACAAGTGATTGCTGATGAATTGACTGATTAGAGAATAAGGGAGACTCAAGATAGCACAAAGCCGTATGCAACACATTTGGGGGCCCGTGGGTCATTTGCTAAATAATGGAAAGGAGAGGGTTGTTTTTAAACCTGTGTAAAAATTACAGGTTTATTATGTTGTTAGACATCTGCTTTACTGGTTAGACAGAACTGATGCTAATTGTGTTTAATTTTGTGGTGGGGGTGGGTGCTGGTGCCAGTCCTAGTAAGCTTGGCTTTGCTAGCATTGAGTTGAAAGGCTCTGTATCAGGCTGAATCAACATTATCCTGATCAGATTCCTTTTGTGGCTGTGGTTGCTTCAGGGTGACCTCATGATCAGAAGCTTGAAAGTGCAAGATTTATGACAGTGTAATGTTAGGTGTAAATAAAGCAAACAAACAACAACAAAAAACAAAACAAAACAAAAAAACACCTTTTTGGCCAACCTGTTGTCAATGGCTTGTATAAAGGTAGCTTTGGGATCCAGAGTGGATGAGCAGAACTGAATTTCTGTAAGGAACTGTTTTCCCTAGCTTCTCTAAATATAAATTTGCCCTATGCAGCAGAGCAGCTGCTGCCTTTGTCAGCTCTTACGTAGTTCAGTGAGAAATTGTCCTTATTGGTCTTTGTCAGAAGGGACAAGTGCGTGCCGCTGTCATGCATGTCTATAACCATCATTCACCACATCAAGGTCCCTTACAGCGATGCCCATGATCTGAGTTGCCCTCGAGTTGGCTTGCAGGGTGCTACCAGCTCTTAGATTTCATTCATGGCTCAACCATCTGCCCATTTGATTCATCTGCTGCAGTCCCAAGTTTTATACTGTGCTCTTCAAGGCCAGGCTGGATGGGACTGTGAGCAACCTGGTCTAGAGGGAGGTTTCCCTGCCTATAGCAGGGCGCTGGGAGTAGATGATCTTAAAGGTCCCTTCCAACCCAAACCATTCTGTGATTCTCTTTAGCCTGAGTACCAAAAATAAATGGCCTCTAACTTAAAATATATGTATGCATGCATGTTTGGGGTTTTTTTTGTGTGTGTTTTGTTTTGTTTTGTTTTTTAAATTATTATCTTTGCTCTGCATTCCTCCAAGCCTTGCTCCAGGCAGAAGAGTAACTCATTTTGTTATGTCCATAACCCTTGTTTCTGTACTGGTAGCTTCTGCCCTCCTGAATGATTACCAGCTATGATTTTTATCTGCAGCGAGGCCAGTGTTCTTGTCTGATGTTGCTTTAAACCATGTTCAGCTTCATGCATACATGCTTCATACATACACCTGCATCCTTTGTGAGCACTTCAATATATATATATAGCATGTACCAACATAAATGTTCTTGTCTGAAGGAGAACTAAGAGAGTTTACAAAATCTAAAGGAAAAAAGTCAAATGTATAATGTCTATGCACCCCTGTAGACTGTTTTGTTCAGTAATTAACAGAAAGCTGTTTAATGGGAATTGGTAAAATCCTTTGTGCTCAAAATAAATGATCTGCCTCTTGACAGTACTGTTAAGGGATGGCGTTCTATATATATTTCTGAATACAATTTCAGGAGCAGAGCAACGATTACTTTCTTTGCTGGAATGATTTTTTTTTTTTTTCTGCTGTGGAAGATTGTTAGAGGTTCCATATGAGAAATTCTGGTGAAAGGCTACAGCATTGATTTTTAATAGCCAGATCAGTGAAAGCAGGGCCTTGAGTCACTTCAGTGAACCTCTCTAATTAGGAGCATGGGATTTGCCGTGGCAGATTATGCCAATGGTTTCCTGAGTCCAGCATCCTGCCTCCAGGATTTTCTGGGTTTGGTGCCCTGCCTGCTTTCCCTAGCCATGTGTTAGGTCAGTGCCCAAGTGAAGAAGCAGAATTTTTCTCTTCATGGTATGCAGATCATTCTTTATCCCAGAGGCAGAGGATGGGTAACCAGAGTCGTCTTGGCCAGCATGTCTGCACATGTCTGCAGGGACAAAGATGGTCATCCTCTTTATATAGACTTAGACTCTGTTTACTTGCAGCTACTTCCTGCTAGGAGAGGAATTTCTTAAACTCTTCATAAATATACAAATGCATTTAAGTAGACTGCAAAGGTATCAGTTTTCATTATGCAGGCTGGTGGAAGAAGGGGTACCATCTTACGTGAGAACTTATTTCCTGTGTTCCCACAGTTTGCTTCATCAGTAGTCGTGCTGCCTTTTTCTGCACATTTTATTTTCATCTGCTGACAAATGTGCAGCTTCAAACCCACCCAGTTGTATTATAACTATATAATTGGCAAATAGATCATTATATCGAGAGTGCTCCAAACCCTTTAAATGGAAGCAGGAGGAACTAAGCTGAAAGCAGGGTCAGCACGGACAATTTAATTTAGGAAGTTAGCAGCCAGTAGAAGATTCAGTTAGATTTCTATCTGTGAAACAGATGGCTGACTGCAAGATAATTACATTAGGTTTATTATATTTGTGGAAATTAATTCAGCACTTTATTTTTTGTTGTTGTTGTTGTTGTTTGGGGGAAAAAAACTCATAAGATTTGGTAGCCTCTCAGCAGGAGCAATTTATGCAGAGCACCATATTCTTCAGTGTAAAATATGGTGAAACCCTGGGGATTGCAGAGTGGGCAGAGAGCTTTTTGCTGTCTCCAAATACCTGATAGGCATAGCAATATAGTAAATGGCAGAACGAAACAGAAATGCTGCCACCTATGGATAACTGGTTGGTAGTATTTTCATATATAAGGATGTTATCTGCAGATATTGTTGGCAGAAACATTTGGGGCCAGATACCTGTGGAGAGTGTCTATGCCTATCTGCCTGTCTACGCAAATATATATGTGTATATTCCTTCTTCCCGAGTGAAAAGTGAAAATAAGGATTTAAAACGCTAGAAATCTGGTATTGGTTTAGCTTTTTCAAAAGCATCTGTCACTTCCTGAACACGTGGCTGCTTATTTTGATGGCTAAATGGGAATGGAACTCTTGCAGTCTTGCTCTGGTTGGGATGCTGAACCCTTCTGAGATTCTTTGCCTTGGTGTGCCCCTTCAGGAGTCAGTCTTTGCCATGCAAATGAAAGCTCTGCTGTCACCAAGTATTTTTCACTATGGTAAGAACGCAGCTTAAAATAAAAAGAAGTCTTTCGGAAGTAGGTCACACCTACGGTTTGCATAGCCCACTGTCCCACTTCTGACAGTGCCCAAGAGCACAAGTGTTGGATGGAGGAGCGTTACAAGCATTTGTAGAACACACACACACACACACACATTTTTTTTAAAAAGATGATTGACCTTTTCTTGTTCTTCTCACTGCCACTAATAACCTTTAGGAAACACGGAAAGAAATACCTAATATTCTGATGCTCAGTGTCAGTACTGTATTCCTGTTCTGAAGAGTTAAATGTGTGGCTAAGCTCCTTCAAAGCAATTGAGCACATCCTTGAAGGAAGTGTGTGGCGAAGAGCTGCTCGGGTTTGGGGCCTGCTTGCTGCTTCTTTGGTCCTTCCATCTCCAGAATTTGCACCCCACTTGCTTGGTGGTTGCAGATTTTCATCCATCTGCTGGTTCCATCCCACTTTCTGCCCTCCCACGTTTCAGAAGGCTCTGCCTTCTCTCCACTTGGCAGCTTTGCCAACTTCAGAAGTCTTGCCTCTCATGAAGCACCCTGGGCACTGAGTTGAGTGAGACTTTACATGAAGAGCAGCAGTGTTGGCTATGGGCTGAGCTCAACCCACTGAGCCAGGGCCAGAGGGAATGCTGTTGTGTCCTTGGCTGGAGTGGGTTAGCATTGGGTCTCAGGAATGTGAGTCAAATGCCAATTTTTGTCATTGCTTAATCCCCACGGCAAATTGCTTTTGTTAATAAGCAAAAAAAGCCTTTGTAATGTTTCTGTCCTCACTACTCAAATCAGATAACTTTAATCTTCACACATTACTAGAAGTTGAAATGATTTATAGTTATATCCCTTTGAGACCAATTTTATTTTCCTTTGCAATTACTACATAACCGTGAGCATTGTTTTGGTAAATTAATCCTAATTTATTTTCTTTTGAAAGCAATCAGGAGAAAATGGGCTAGAGGAATGATTCTGTGCTCAGGGTACTACGAGGCAAGCCAGTTTTGATTTCCTGCCCTTTTCAGCTTTTTTTCTTCCTTACCTTTTCTTTCTCAGAGTCCAGAACAGCAGTTATGGTTTCCTGGGTTGAGCCTGCCCAGAGGAGGTGCTGCTGGAGTCGTGCAGGCTTGTGAGCTGGGTGAAAAAAGCACAGTGAAGCTTTAGGGGCTGCTTGGAACAGCAGGTTCCACTTGACACCTCCTCTGACAGGAGAAAATTACCCTGATCTGGTTGGAAAAGTTCAGAAGACTTGATGGGAGCTAGAAACAAGGCATGCCAAATTTTCTAACCTTGGAACCCTCTGGCTTGGAGGAAGCAGGGCTGGGGGCAAGGAGCTGCAGTGGGATGTAGCCGAGACAGAAATCTGACCACATGCCTGCATGACCCGGGCTAAAATTAACCCCACCACCCTCGCACGCCTCCCCGTGCTTCATCATTTGGCTGCAGACCACTTGAGAAGGAAGAGTGAGCTGGGCTCCAGCAGCATGCGTTTGCGTTAATTATGCCAATAAGCAGTATGAACTTGCAGATCCCTGCTCGTGGGAGAAGTAAAGTTTCCTGTGATCATTACAAAACAGTAAGCAGATCCTGGCTCCTTAACCACAGCAGCCGCTCAGCAGCGCTCTGACTTCAGCCTCAGATGTGATTTTTCCCTTTCTTCCTCAGCTTCTTAGGACTTGCAGTGGTTTTTCTTCGGAGCACAAATCTGTCACCTCTTCAGATAAGCCCCTTTTCTGTTGCTGTTTGTGTGTGGCAGTAGATGTAGCCAGGGTGATTTCACGTATAAGAACTGTGATGGGGGGAATAGCTTGGCGTGCGCCTTAGGTGTCATCTTAGCAAAAAACAGTACATGGCTAAAAAAGTAGGACTTTGGTTTCTCTTGTTCTCTGAGGTCAATTGCTTTCTCTTGGCCTGAGGTGAAGTGGGTTTTCCCATTGTAGCCAAGCAGGACTCGGGTTGGGCGATCAGCTCCGTCACCAACCCCGCTTCACCTTTGAATGTGCCCTTCTGGACTCACTTTGGGAGTTCTAACATATGTGAATGCAGTCAGTTTTGGGGATTCACGATTTAAAGCATGGGGGAAGGTGGGGAAGGAGCATTCCGGGTTGGGATGCAGCCCACAGGAGCTGTGGATAAGGTGGGATGTGGGTAACAGGAGCATTGAGAGCGGATTTCCCCCTTTTTAATTCTAGACGGCAGTCATCTGCATGAGTATAGCTCTGCCCAGCTGGGAATGAGGCTTTAAAGAGAGGGAAAGTAGTTCTGGGGGTGTTTTCTTAAATTCCCTATTTCTCTATTTAACTTCATGGGGTAGTTAATGTATATACATGTCCCGTAAAGTGTAATAGGCAGTGGAATACCTCCCACAGGCTGGCTAATAATTCAAAGCTGTTCCAACAAACACGTGTGAGTAGAATCGATCATTTTGTTCCAACTGAAAAAATACAAACGAACCCTGTCTCCCCACTAAGGAGTTGAGACCTGCATTTGTTGCAGCTTTGTTCCCAGTAGCTGACGGTAACTGGAAAGTTGCAGCGCTTTCATTAAGCGTTGGTATTTTAATGGCATCATGTCAGATAGTAATTACTGGCTAACTGTTGTGTTAAATATTGTGTTGGAGCACAGTAAGGGGTGACGTGAGGCTGCAAATCATGTTAGGAGCCCAAAGCTGGGATTTTGTGGCACTGCAGGTGCATTTTTGATGATTTTTACTGTGTTTTTTCCACATATAGCATTGCCATTAGGATCATCTTGGTATGCCGTGTCTATTTTTAGGGCATATTTTCACCCTGTGAACTTCAGTTTGCAACAGCAGAGGCACTGTCCTGTTGGATGTCATTGCTGGGATAGCCCTGCCACTCAGTAATGAAAAACATTGGGTCTAATTAACAGCGGTACACGGTGTCAAAAAGATACGTGCGGTTGTTACCAAACTCTTGTACAAGTGTCTGATTTGTAATAATTATCAGGGGAAAAAGCCATCCAAAAAGTAGTCTGTGTCTGTTTAGTTAGAAACTGGCATGGTGGGAGACCCTGCGGTGAATGGCACTGCCCAGCGCCGGGGTGCACTGGGTGCTGTGTCCCCATCACTGGGACAGGTGGCTGCGGGAAGGAACTCTGTGATTTGAGGTCCCAACATCAGACTGTTGCCATTCGCTCTGCTTTACGGGCTTATAGGTTGATCCCTCCAAGCACAAAGACCGCATGTGGTTCTTGTAGGTGGTCAGGGTTTGTGCTTTGTGCTGTTCTAAGCTCCCCAAGTACATGCTGGTAACTGGGAGCCCTTTGGTTGGGCTTTGTTGCTGTGCGCGGATCTACATGCAGAAGTTCTGCAAAAGAAGCACTGTATATCCTTTCCCTGTTGAGAATCTCAAGGGGGACCACTAAAAGCTGTAGGCTTGGGGTTTGTCTTTGCTTGAAACCTTGCTCACTTTGTACAGCAGTCTTTTAGCCGTGATTCATAATGTGCTGCATAATTCCAAAGTCAATATTTACATGTAATGCCCTTAATTCAAACCTGCTGGGATCCGTGTTTTACCTGTAAGGGTCTAAATTCAAACCTTAGGGATTTTAATAATAATAATAATAACAATCACATAATCACATGGTTTTAATTTGTTTCCAGATAATTGGATTTCTAAGATTATAGAGTGCCAAGGAACAAAATGCTACCCGATAGCTGACAAAACTCCTAACAAAAGCCAGAAGGCAGACCCCAGTTAACCATTAAGCTGACTGGGCTCGGGCACAGAGACCTGCATGGGTCATAATGCCCAAACCATGTCGCTGACTTGGATTTGGTTAACTACAGTAATGAATTGACCTGATTTATTTTTCAGATTGCTTGTTTTGGTGTTTTTTTTAATTAGGAAGCTGTTCAGTGAGCTTGTGACTTGGTGATCTGTCTGCTGGAGATACTGGGGAGCACTCAAAATCCGTGTGTGGAGATAGGAGTAGGTGAATGGAAAGTTTCTCAGCAGTGTTTTCCCAGTTGTTATTATTGCTTTCCCAATTATTTGCCTGGTTGTGAACATTCAAAAACATGATGTCCTTTGAAATGTGTTTGGCGAGTCTAGAAATAGCAACCATTGTATGTTTATTATTTTTTTACTCGCCTGTATGGAAGAGGAAAAAGAAACACGAGGAATCACGTTTATGTAGTACATTACAAAGGCTTAAAAACAAACAGGTTTTGAAAACATCCTGGAAAGTTTCCATAATGAGCTTAATATCTGCCGTAAAAATGAGCAGTGGCCATGAAGAGCTGCTGCAATAGGCATTGGTAGCACTGCATCCACGGGAGTGCTTCAGCATTTGGAAAGAGGCAGCCCAGGGAGTTGGAGGAAGAGTGCATGTTTTGTTTTTCTCAATCTTTTTCCTGTTATAGAAAATGTTTTCTTGTAGGAGGAGGTAGGGAACACAATGGCTGGGTTGCGTGCAGCGTTTTTTTCCTTGTGGTTCTTTCAGTCAGCTGGAGAAGTCCCTCAGGTGTGCTTGGCATGTATTTCATTCACATGGTTCCACTGAGGTATCCCAGTGAGGTTTGTTTATCAGATCCATGCATTGTTGGCACAGGGAGTGCATGCCCCACTGACCTAAAGGTGGGACTAGAGAATAAACAGTGGAAAATAGAATCATCAAGGTTGGGGAAGACCTCTAAGATCCCCCCATCCAACCCCACCATGCCCACTAACCACATCCCTCAGTGCCACATCCCCACAGCTCTGGAACTGCAATGTCTTTATATTTAAAGGTACAATCCTGATATTTAGTGGGTTTCTTTAGTTCTTTGGAATATCGTTTGTATTAACAAGTCTTCTGTTCAGTTGCGTCCTGCACTTAGCAACAGTATGTATTTCTTAAGAGGAATTCCTGTTTGAGTATTTTTCCTCCTTCGTTTAGATAACCTGCCCTGGAAAGGTTTTATGAGCTTCCTGGTGACCTTGGCCAGGCTGTGCTAGTGTGTGGTGAGCGGCTCTTAATGAGAATTAAAGAGGCTTTGACTTGACTGCTTTGTTTGCATAGTTTTCAGATAATGCATTTTAAAATAAACCCCAACAGCTAGAAGTTTGCATGAGAGATTGCAATCAATTTAGAAGGCCTATTTGACCTGTGAGATGGAGCTTACTGAAACTGATGGGTTTTAAGGCTTTTAAAGCTTGTTGAGTAATACAGCAGCGGAGTTACCTTACAGTGGAAATGCTTTGTGCCTGATGTGTACCAAAGTGGCTCGTGGAGAAGGATCTTTAAAACCTCTCAATAGCAGATACGAAGAAGGAGCATCAAAGCTGTTGCTCCAGCTTAACATCACAGCTCACTATGTGATGGTCCACACGGGCTGTGACACGTTTAGAAGTTTACTATAGCTTTATGTGAGCTTTGATGTCAGATTGCTGAATAGGAAAAGCCCTGCTGTAGTAAACTGAATACTTGATTTGCACAATGCCTTGAATTTTAATGGTGTTGACTTGTTTGAAACGGCCAAAAAGCAGCTCTTTAAGATCAGCCTCTCAGACGTGCAGGGACACAAAGAACTGTTCTGTTGGTTTTTTTGGTTTTTGTTTTGTTTTAAAGGTTGATTTTATGACCAACAGATTCCTTTCTTTGTTTGTTTCCTTCCGAATAGATTTACACGGATTGGGCTAATCACTATCTGGCAAAATCTGGCCACAAGAGATTGATAAAGGATCTGCAGCAAGATGTGACCGATGGAGTCTTACTAGCTGAAATAATCCAGGTTGTAGGTGAGTGACTTCCTCTTTTTGTACCATCCCTCTTTTTGTACCAACTGACTCAGAAATACGCTGCCTTATCTCCTATTGCAACACAGCCTGGATTGGGGGGAAGATCCATTGAACTGCATGGAATTAGGTGGATAATTTTTCTCCAGAGACTTTGCTAATTAATTTGATACAGCCTTGTCTTAAAGGGTAGTGGAGAAATATTTGACGTTGCTGATAAAATCTTCTGACACAGCAATATCAATATGTGCAGCTGAATGTTAAAAAAGCAGCTGATGAGGTTTGTTTTTTTTTCTGCCAGGATGTTGTTAGCCTTCACTGTCCCTATTTCCAATACTTCTTTAGTGTTAGTTAGTCTAATTCAGAGATACTGTTGCCAGCCAAACTCCAGCCCAAATGACACTTAAAGGCCAAGCTGGTATTAAGAAGCAGGCATCCTGTAATACGGCGCTAGATGCATGCTGGGATCCTTCCACCTATTTGTGCACCCCAGCAGAACAAAGACACATCCCTTATAGGCACTGGGGTACACTATGTCTGGGTGCTTGGGGAGAGGGCTGCAGTGGTCATGAGATCTCGACCCCATCTCTTGCATTGACATGTTTAGTTAGTTAACCGTGGGGCTAATCTCCCTTGTAACAGGCTGGGTAGATAGAATTTTCAAGATACTCCTAGAATACAAAATTAGCCATGCTGATATCAATAGTTGCCTGCTGTGTTGAACCTTCTGCTTCCAGCTGAGTTTGGATAATCCATATATGCAGTTAGGAAATGGGAAAGAGTACGATTTTTATGTGGAAGAAGAACAAAATATAACGATTTTTCTGATGAGGAAGGTCATTTATCATTAGGACATATCTCAGATAGGAGCTCGGTTTTGCAAAGCCTTTACTTCCCTTGGCTTGCACTAATATTAGTAGATTATGAAGGTCTGAAACAATTTTCTACATTGGCCCCATGTAAAGCTACATATTCTTCCTCCCTTGGGCCTGCATCCTTCATTAGTTCCTTCAGAGAGTCATCCATCTGGTATTTGAGATGCCACAAAACACATGCATGGGCCAATGGAGATTGACGGAATCAGAAAGCCTGCTAATGGGAATTAGGACGACCATTGTTAGAAGCAAACTGACAGATTTGAGATGCAAATGAAGAAGACAGCAGTGAAGTAACAAGACATCAGTGCATGCATATTTATGTGTGTTTGAGAAGCCGTAAACGAGCTAGTTCCCCGATTTAAGGTACAAATCTGTAAACACTATTCTGTGATGAAATCGTGAGGCGTCGTTCCAATTACTCCACTAGAGCTATACTGGAATACAACAACAAAAAGATTTCATTTCTATATGATGCAGAGCAGCAATTGGTCTGTGTAGCGTTCTCCAGACCTGCCAGGCATCTGCGGATGTACAAAACCAGGCCAACCATTGACCGAGTGTTGAAAGGCATTCACACAGAACAATGCTCCTCTCTATATCTATTTCCTTATGTCTGCTTAGCAGGGAAAATTGTTGGGAACCCAGCGGCGGTTAGGTGTTCCTTCCCTTCATCCATACCTAGACACGCTGTGTTAACTCTGATAAAGAGTAAATTTGCCTGAGAACGTGTGTGTAGGAATGCCACCGTCAAAATGTGAACCTGGTTGTGCCGAATATTGGTGAATATAGCTATTTTGTTTGTGAAAACTCTTGTGACGTGCAGATTACTCCCTCTAAAGTGAGCAGTAAACTTGATTCACCTTTACACTTTTTAGCCATTCAGAGCGCTGCCTTGTGGCTCATGTTTAGGGTTAAACACGACACAGTACCAGGTGGAGGTTTTCATTTTCAGAGAATGATTTGCATGTGAAAGAAAGTTCATATTTAAAGGAACTCAGCTGAATCCTTCAAATGAGTAGTGAAGAAAAAGTCGTTTCTATCTGATGTGTATGACCATAGGCACTGCATCTCATTGTCGCAGATGGTGACAGTTTTCACACATGGAAGCAGTTCTAACTGTAACTTGCAAAATGCAGTGTTTTTTTCTAACAAACAAGACTACATACTAAGAAAGCTTCGATGCAGGAGATAGTTTTCATTTTTGTGCTATGCCTTTTTCTGTGTAGAACCATCTATGAAGATACTCACCCCTTTTTGCCATCTGAATGAAGTGTGTGAAGGTTATCCAAAGTCATCAGAATTGATTTGGGTTCAGATATTAATGAGACATTTTTTTCACGTGCTCTCATCTGAGATTTACACTGCAGATGTTGAACCTTGAAATGCGAGTTCCAAAACTGTAAGGATGTGCTAAAACTAAGCCAAGCTGGTAGGATTTTTGCTGCCGATGCTTATGGTGTTGTAATCGTGTAATATTTTAACTGATTAGACATAATCCAAGTCAGATCACATAGAAAAACTGTGCCTTTACGAAGAGGAATGCAGACATGGAGTTACTGTTAAATACTAAATCAGCTAACTAAAAGTAGTTGCAGTGAGAAGTAAAATGCTCACCTCTATGTTGTGCTGGTCGATTGGTACACACTGGTGACAATTTTATCATAATTCATGGCAGACATTACACAAAGGTTCCTTTACTAATATCTGAGTAACCAATCAGGTCAAAATTCGTATGCAAATGTAGGAATTAGACTGCAGAACGTTCATTCATGCATTCAAGAAAAAGTAATGTAATGTCCAAGCCTGTGCCTGAATTACTGAATAATGCTGAATAGTTGCTAACAAAACAATGCATTGTTGTGAAGAGCACAGACTACTTTTGTACAGATGGTTTAACCCAATTTTGTTCTCTGTAATGCTTAGTGAAACACTTTTTATTTCTTCTCATCTTATTTTTTTCATGCTCTTGGAGTGTCACCTGCTGAAGTCTTTTTCTCCACCAGCAATGCATCTCTGTACTTACATAAATGGCAGCTAACTGGCCAATGAATTTAAATAATTCCTTGCTACGTTTAATGGCACAGATTCCTTTTCACTTCTTTTTTTTCATAGACTGCTGGCTTGTCGTTTCATAATATGCCTATTTTCAAAAATGCATAAAACCAATTATTTTCCATGCTTTGATTCAGACCCTGTTAGTGAAAGCCCAGTGTCACTCATTACTATGTTTATTGTAGACTACAGCTGGTTTCT
Source organism: Gallus gallus (assembly GCF_016699485.2). NCBI lineage: Eukaryota > Metazoa > Chordata > Aves > Galliformes > Phasianidae > Gallus > Gallus gallus. The sequence continues at coordinate 2,082,809 of NC_052536.1, forward strand.
TCTGGCTTAGCACAACCCTCAATCTGTATATAAATGGGAAAAGTCTGAAAATACTTAAAAGCAGCTGAACCCATTTCACTGTATTGACATAATTGGACTGCTCTGGTTTTGTGAAAGCTATGTGCCAAGGAAGAGGTGGGGAGAATTACAAAGGCTCCAGTCTGGTACTGGGGACAAGGCGTACTCCTTGTGTGCTGATTGCACATGTTTTCACAGTCGTGGTGTAAATGGCGTGGTGGTCCTGACAGCCATCTTGTATGGTTCACAGTCATGTTAAACCTTGCCAAAGCAATACCCATACAGAGTGTTGTTGAGGATGCACGGCTTTTGGTTATTGAGGCAAACCTAGGGCTCGTTGTAGACCAGCTTTCGTAGCGTCTGCACAAATATAGCAAAGAACACTGATCTGGAACTCCTTTTAATCAAGCATGCAATAAAGGCTGCTGGAAGGAAATGCCCACAGGAGGGATCAGGAGGGAAAGAAAAAGAGGCACTGGGGGTGTTCTGCAGGCTTGCAGTCAGTTTGGGACAAATCCCCCAACATTTTACATGCCTGTGGCTATGAATTTACATCTTGCTGAAGGCTGAGATACAATTTCAAGCCTTTGTGATTGCCTGTGATTTCCAGCTGATGCTAGCTGATGTGCTGTTTGTGCATGGCAGTGAGCAACAGGAGCTGTGAGAGCTGCCCATCGATCTCAGCCAGCAAGCTGTGCTTTTGCAGCTGTGAAGTTTGACGCTCTTCCAAGATCCCCCGGTGCTCAGTGACTTATGCTGCAAACTGCCCACGAGCACACCACGCTGTGCTATTTAGGGAGCCTCATTCACTGGTATCTCTCCGACCTTCTCCGCAAGAAAGGCAAATAACCTCCTACTTGCTGCCAGCAGTGTTCCTTGGAGCTATGTGGGAGGCTCAGAGATGGACTCTAGCTTCCTGCCACGGAATGGGAGCATCAAAGTGATTTCCTGATGAATTAGACAGATTCCTGCAAAATGCCAAATATGCCCACAGGCCACTTTGATGCCTTGTATGAATCCAGCCTTGTATGAATCTCTGACTTCTTGCCCTGCTTTATATAAACAAAGAGGTTGGAGTCAGAGTTCAGGCCAGCTGCCAGCTTGCCCCACTGCCAGCCTTGCTGGTTGCTCTATTACACTGCTTTTCATAGCACTCGCACCTGTAGGGAAGAAGCAGTAATTGCTTTAATCTAGTGAAGGGACAAACCAAGGTGAGGTGGGAGTGGAGAAGGAGAAAAGGTTATAGATAAACCTGCTGGGAAGATGACTTCCTGGGGGGAGGCTGACGGAGCACCTGGTGCAGCAGGTTGATTGGGGCAGAAATTCCAGTTCTGGTTCATCTTCTGGTTCCTACAAACTGTTTCTGGTCACCTACTTTGTCACCTGTGGAGAGAAGACTGACAGCATAAAAGGAGCATACTTCACATAAGAAATGCAGAATGGATGGAGAGTTGTCAACTGGTGCAAAAAAAAACCTGCAAGCTCATGTATGAGGAAATTGTTTTGGTTTAGAGCAGGTTTTGAGAGGAAGCAAAAGCAGTTACTTTTAAAAATGTCGAGTGCAAGAAAATGAAGGGAACTGATAGAAACAAAATGAATGAAGCAAAAGAAACTACAAATTAGTAGATCGCAAGAGTACAGGGATGGCTCATTGCATCTTGTAAGGTGACCAAAAGGTACACGGACAAAGTGAATAATTTCTAAGTGAAAACAGTAATATTTTAACCACACTGTGAAAAGTGATGGGGATAAAGAGGTAACATCCTAAAGCAATGATATATGTGGAATGCAGATTTTTTTTTTCTGACAGAAAATGTTGAGATGGTTTACACCTTCATTTGCCAGTAATGCTCCTGTGCTGTGGAACAGTGTATTTGTTTGCTTGTAGGTGGGGCTGACCTTTGGTTCAGCTCTAGAACCAAGCACATACTCCTAGCCTTTGAATGTGTAGTAATACTCACAAAGTATTGAGTAAGTATTTGTTTTAAGAAAAAAAAGAAAAAGAAAACAAAGAAAAAGGAGAAATTCAAATGCTATATTGCAGCAGAATCTTGGAAAGAAGACTCACATAGATGAGTCTGCATATTTTGCACACAAAAGCTCAAAAGGAGACAGATAATAACCTTTATGATTTGCTAACATTGGTTTTAAATCCATCATGTACAATTTTGGAAGTTCTAGAGGAATAGGAAAAAAGCTGCTATTCATCAAGAAAGATAAGGAGACTGACCAGGGTTATCAGGGGTATCTCCTTAACCAGAGAAGAGAAAAACTCATGCAAAACTTCATTATTCTCAAGTAATAATTATGAACAGTGTAAATTTAAATACAAATTTATATGAATATGATCTTATCAAACTTACCTATTTTCATTTTTCATAATAATTATAAATGCAGTTGATAAAAATAATGTATAACACAAAACCAAGAGGCAGTAAATATTAAAAATGGAGGCATGGGGTTTGTAAATGGGATCCAAAGTGAAGTTCCCGTATGGCCAAATCTGAGATCTCAATTCTAAAAACAAACACATCGTCAGTGTGTGGAGGCTGATAGACTACTCTGGGGATTAGCACAATAGGCTCATCTGCAATTTTTTCAGATTATCATCAATTCTTAATGTATTACTATGAGAGTAAAGTAGTTTTGTTAGTTCTTTGTTTGATGTTTTTAAAAGACTGCTTTTGGAATACTGTGCCAAAATTGGTATCTCTAGCTGAAGAAAGATGTAAAATTTGATGGAGTTCTTTCTGATGTCCTGAGAATGTGTTAGGTAGAAAGTATGTATAATAAACAAGCTGATGGGAGGCAACTCTGTTCAATTCATCAGATGTGACAGGAAAGCCAAAATTTGCAATTGGGCTAGAGGAAATGGCCTAAAGTTGCGCCAGGGGAGGTTCAGGTCGGATGTTAGGAAACTTTTCTCCTCCAAAACAGGGAGATGGTGGAGTCACCGTCCCTGGAGGTGTTCAAGAAATGTTTAGACGTAACTAAGGGATGTGATTTAGTGGGGAAATATTGGTGGTAGGTGGATAGTAGGATGGATTGCGTTGGAAGTCTTTTCCAACCTTGGTGATTCTATGATTTTGTGATGTAACATAGTGAAAAAACTATAGGAAGTGGGGCTTGCCATATCAGTGGTTGTTTTGTTTGCCATATAAAAGTCATTTCAGGGCGCAATATATAAATTGCTGAGCAATTTACTGAGCAAACTGATGCTGTAAGGTGAACATTTAAACACTTTCAACAACTTCTTTCTCCCTCTTGAGACTTAACCGTATCTTTCTGCAAGTTATGTTACAGGTGAGTTATGGATAACAAAAGACTGAAAAGAAGTCTTGTAGTTTGAGCTTAAAAAAGCAAAATAAATTGACCATAATTTTCCCATCTGGTTTTAAAATCTATATTCACTTTACAAAGCGTATCAATTGGCATGCAAACAGAACATACACACTTTTCCACCCAGCAGTGATTCAGTTTCCGAGATTAAGTATTCCTGTAGTTGAAAGGAGCTGCCCGTCAGAGCACAGGAGGTTGTCAGACCAGTTGTTTTCTGGCTCCAGCTGTCTCTGAAGGCATGACCCACAAGAAAACTTCAGCTGCTTTTCTTTTCTTTCTGATGGTCTCAGTGTTCACACGTTCACTTTGATTGGACAACGACAACCTGAAAGCCCTTTGTTCAGCTAGCAGCACATGCTCTGTAAATAATTGGTATCATGTCCTTGGTAGAGTTTTTGCCTTATTTTTTGTTTTTGCTTTTCAGCAAATGAAAAGATTGAAGACATCAATGGCTGCCCAAAAAACAGATCTCAAATGGTAGGTGTAGCATGGCGTGTTGTTGGCATGGATGTGGCTAAGTATCGCGTGCATTTGCGTGACTTCAGTATCTGAGATTTTAATAACCATGTTAGCTGGTTTTTCATAGTACAAAGAGCTCAGGTATAATCTGAAGAACAGAAACACTGCAGGCCTTTCCCCATTGCACTCCACAGAAATTAAATTGGGTCTTATAATAATTTATCATGTTTATTGCTGTTTTATTTTATATCTTTGAAATGCCACATAGTTAAAGAGGAACATAGAAAACTAAAATGTTATGTATAGACTAAAATCTTTTGTATAGACAGAAGTATTTTAAAAGCAGAAATAAAGATTTATTTTAAACTGGGCTATGTTCCTATGTCCTTTGGAAATAAATAGAGTAAATTAGCAGAATGTACTAAAAGAAACAAAAATTCTGGTTGCAAAATATGGAAATTGTTTTATGTAACTTGTTCCTGATTGATATGTTTCAGTTTGTGAAAGGAGTAGTTTTATCTCTTACTTGTAAATAATAGTTATAAGCAGAGAGCCAGAAGTTGGTACAAAAAAAGTAAAAGCAGATGGTACCTCAAGAGCATATCTGCTGTGAATACTGGTGAAAATAAACCTACAGACAGAATTTTGGTGAGAAAGTAAGTAGTAAGAAACTGACTTTTAAAATGTGTCTTATGAGAGGAGGGCTTAAAATTTGTTCTTTTAAAGAAGGTTATTTCCTTCTGTATCTCAAGGAAAAAACTTATTTTACAGTTCATATTCTGAAATCTCCCTTTTGCATTGTAATTCTCACTTTGGGCTTCTTGAGTCTTATTTTTGCATGTGAAGCTATTTTTTATGGCCCCTTTCCCAACTGTCCCCACCTCCCAGCCCATAAGTTCAGCAAAATACATTAAAGATTTGGTGGGAGTTTGTCATCTGAAGACAGGAGCAACAGTGAGCTCTGCTATTTTCTTTGGTTTCTGTTTTCTTTTCTTGTAAGTTATCGGTCTCACTCAAATCCACATAGCAAGCACTCCTTAAGAAGAAAGTCATCTGAAAGATTTATCACTGCTACTTTTACTTCTTTGAAGAGATTGGTTGCTATTCTTGCTATAGCCACGGCAGCTGTCTACAGTACAAATAATTGAGGAAATTTTTGCAATTACTACCACTGAATGCTCCACAGATGCATCATAAGAACTGAATTTCATTGAGGACTGGAGTTTATCTCAGATTCCTTAATTCTGTAGCCAGAAGTCAGTTCAGGTCCTTAGTCTCTATGAAGGCACAATGTTTGGCTTTATCTCCTGTTGCTTCCAAAAGTCAGCTTTGGCCATAGAAGCACACAGAGAGTGCATGCTGTTTCAGGAGTAAGGAAGTTTTCTCTGCACTTCCTCCTCCAAGGCTCTGGTTTTATTCTGGTCCCTTGTTCAGAAGAAGAGTCGGGCTGCCCCTTCTGTGTCAACCTGCTTGTGCCGCCAAGCATGTTGGTTGTAGCAAGGCATCCCGGGTAGTTTTTGTCACAAGAGAACATGGGTTATACTCACGGTTTGCTTTGATGGAAGTGTGCATGTTGGCCAAGCTGTTGGCCATCTTACAATAAAGAATGAAGCAGAAGGGTTGGAACTGGATAATGTTTAAGGCCTCTTCCAATCAAAACCATTCTAGGGTTTCATTCTACTATTCTAACAACACAAGTATTTTCATGGAGGCTATCCTTAATGCAGTTGCTTGCAATGTTTAAGGAGACAACTCTTCTCCAGGTCTTGCATTCTAGGGAAAATGAATGTGTTGCATTGTTTATTAATACAGCGATCTTCATCCTTTTCATTTAAATGTAGTTACCTCTTAATATAACTCACCTGCCTGAGCAGCCAGCCCTGGGTTTTGTGAGCTGGTGTTTGTGTCTGGAGCTTTTCATATAGAGGGGTGGCAGGACAAAGCTGTCTTGCGTGTCCAACACTCAGAGTTGGGCCAGGTGATGTTTAATCTTACTCTTTCAAATGAATCCTCAAAATCTTTCCCACTTTCTAATGTTTCCAAGCTGGACATCACAGACGAGTAGATTAAATAAAGAGGTAAATAAATAAAGGCACTGTAAATGAAGGTTTGCTGGTGGGCTCACCAGAGCTTGGGAGCTGAGCAGTGAAGATGCGTCCACCTGGAAAGCTGAAGCAACTCTGTCTTCCCAGCCCACTCGAGCCGTGTGAAAGTGGGTGGATTTCCTTCCATGTGGAGTGGTCCTAAGTCAGTAAAACCTGCCAAACCTTAAAGAGCTGAACACTGAGCCAGAGCAGGTCTCTTTGCATTGCTGTTCCCATCACTACAGGATGTTAGGCAAATCATCACGTGGATTTGCCCAGGCTCAACCTGTCAAGCTCAGAGTCAATGCTACTGAGCCTCATCAAATTAAGTTTGGTGCTGCAGAACCATTTGGGGCCATCGACGCCTGTCAACCTAGTCCCATTGCCAGAAATGACATGACAAGGACAGAACTGGCTCCATGAAAGTCACCTGGGTGAGAATTCAGACCCTATTCTCATCTCCTTTGGGTTTCTCTGTGGTTGGAAGTATCTCTGTCTCCTTTGTCTCCAGATAAGAGTCGGCTTTTTATTTTAATATATATATAACCTCTTACAGGCAATTTTATGTATTTCCTCTACATAAGAACTGTTATTTTTTTCTCTCAAACCTCCGTATTTTTGTACTGTAGATGCTTTTCTAAACAAAAGCTTGTAGTTGTGATGATTGGTTCCATCTGGCATGCAGAAACTTTGTGGTTAATAGAGGATGTAGTAGTACAGAGCATAGGTTCTCAGGCCAAGAAAATTTGGAGATGATCAGCACAATTGTATTCTGGTTTTTGGAATGAGGTATAAGAAAACATTGGCGCAGTTCTTGAGCACTGGGTGAAGGAGAGTTAAACAAAGCTGGTTTCCTCTCCTACCCACTTCTGATAAAAGGCTGAGATTGATAAGCACAAGTGGAGCTTTCTCTCTGTTGGTGTTGTGTGGTTACAGAAGAACAGAGGTGATTTCTTTCTAACAATGTATTTGCCTCTCATTTTGGAATGATAGTTGAGTGCAGCATTTGACATCCTGCAGAATTTGGACAGTTTACGAGGTTTTGCATTTTAATGCATCTTTTTTTGCATAGCACTGAATTAAAAGAGGGAGAGAGAGGTAGTTGTGTCATCTGGTATACAATTGATAAATGGTAATATATAGATTAAGAGTGAAGATGAGATGATATCAGAAAAAAGCAAAGGAGAAGACATTTTGAATGATGAAAGATCTGGGGTGAGCAAGGTGAAGGAAAAAGATTTGCATCAGCTACAACAGAAGTGACTGGGGAGGGAACTGAGTAAAGAAAGTTAAATATTAAAACATGGAGATAAAGCAGAGAGGAGATGCTTGGAAGTGAAGCAGTGCATTGGCAGACACAGGCGACAGCTGACACTTAGCCAAGGATGGGGCTGGAAGGAGAGATAAAGCAAGTAGCAGCAATTTGTCATATAGGAGAGGTGGAGTGGTGTGTTTTCCATCTTGCATGCAAAACTAGGAAACGTTGAATGTGGCAGTAGAAAGAGATATAGCAGTATATAATTAAGAAAAAAACATTTGAGAAAAGACTGATGAAAGAAAAAAAGTTGATTTTTCAAGGATCAATGTCATTTTGTTTTGTAAAAGATTTTTTCATTGCTCTAGATAAAACGTTAAGTGTGAAAGTTGGTGAAGTGATAGTATGTTACCCTTGCTGCTGAAGGAGCGGAGCAACAGCAAAGCTGTCAGTGCTGGAGGGAGAAGAGTGGGGGGGGGATCTGTAGGTGGGGGAAGGAGACCCTCATCTGTTCGTGCCAAGCCTGGGGAAGTTGTGGGACGCCCAAGGCAAGAGTTTGAAGAAAGGTATGCATATAGGCTAAGCCAACCCCACACTTCCCCCTTATAAATAGGGTAGGAAGTAACTGTGGTTTCCATGTTGGTTTGTGGTTGGGTTTTATTATTTTTAAGAGTGATCACTCTGTGTTTATACAAGTATCTATGTTGTCAAGTAACAAAGAGGAAGGGTTTCTTTTGATGTGTGTGTCTTGACCAGAGTTTTTTCAGGAACCATTCCTTTTTGATGCAGGCTTCAAGCTGTACTAGCAATACAACGCTGCTCCATTTTTCTACTTGCAAACGTGAAGTCTTGTACTGCAAGGACATGGACTTTGTGAAAGTCAAGATGAAAGCCCTTGTTTTCAGTTTGTTCACTTTGTGAGGAGACTGCTATTTCGGTATTTGACTGATTACTTATATTCTGAAAATGAGCTGTTCTGGACACCCAAAGTTAAAGAATAGGAGCCCGTCAGCCTGGCAGAGCCCCTGCTTCTAAAGTGAGCAGTGCGGGAAGTTTTAATTCATTTGCTAAAACTGATGTGTTCATATCCCTCCTCAGTGTGCCCCCCAGTCTGGACTGAGGATCTGTGGGAAGGATCAGAAGCATCACAAGCATTTTTTCCCTCTGCAAATTCCTGCTGTGGGAGTTTTGGACAGGCATCACAGTGGTTAAATATAGCTGTATATTTTCAAGTTAGACTTGTCCAGCATTGACCCGAGAAATGCAATACGGGGAATTTTGGTGCCTGCTGTTCCGTCTTCCCCAGCTTTAATCAGTGAGCTTTGCCTTATGGTCAGCACGTGTTTACAAGCTGAATGTTGCTGTAGTGACAAACGGGTATCTCCAGACCCTGACCCTCATGTTGGTTGGAAGGGCCGGGGTCAGCTGGAGCAGACACCAGCCTCACTCCATGGGCTGCTGGAGGAGATATGTGGCCAAGTGTGCCAGGAATGTTTAGCTCCTAGAGCATTTGCTCTCACCTTCCCGAGTTTCTTCTCATTTTTTCCTCTATAGGGGAGGCATTTGTTCCCTGCTTGGAACTTCATGTGGTGCTCTTTCCTTCTCTCTCTTTTTTTACTGTTATGTTACCACTTGTGTATTGCTATCAGTGAAACAGGCACGGTAGGGTCACAAGGGTTTTATCCCATCCCAGGAAAGGAGGGAAAAAAATATCTTTACAAGTCTGAGGATATGCAGAAATAAAATTTCTCCCATTCTCCTCCTTTTTGAGAAACTCTTAATTCGTTTTCTGAACTCTGGCTGTGAAGAAAATGTTGCAGTTTTATAAAATGTAAGTAAAATCAGAGTACCCCAAGTTGATCTGCTCCTTTTTACATAGCTCTGTTCTGGTTTGAGCTGTGCACTGTTGCTTTGGTTTTTCAACAGAAACCCTGGTGTCCACTGTTTAAGAACAGTACAGTGGAACTTAATAGCTAGCAAGAAAGTGACAAATTTGTCAAGTTTATAATACAAAAGTTAAAGCTGTTTGTATGGCGGTTTCTTCTGGTGCTTAGATCTTTGCTTCTTTTGATGGAATATGTAGTAGTAAGCACTTTCCTCTTGAGTACTGGAAACAGATCATAGCTTTTACAGGGGTTTATACAGCTTAGAGAAATAAACTTTTTCTGTTTGCCTTGTCACGAATTTTAGATTTTCAGCCATTACTTATATACTGTAACTGTGTGAGAATGGTTATTTTGGTCAGTTGAAGGTAATATGTATCTAGAATATCTTATACTTTTGCTTTAATTAGGATGCTTTTTATGTACATAGGTTTCTCCAAAAGTAATACCGCTTATTTATTTCCATTGAAATTACAACAGTTACAAACAGTGCAACATTATTTGACAGAGCAAATTAACAGCTATAAAACAGTATTCTTTCAACGCAGTCACCACCATTAGCTATGCATTTTCACCAGCAATGAACAAGAGCCTTCATGCCATGCTTGTAAAAATCTCCACCAGCAAAGGTGACCTACTGTCACTGTCACCGCTGCTGAAATGCTCTGCCCACTGCCTCCCCGTGCTCACATTCACTATTTGGTCTCCATAAATGCTCATCAGGCATTGATGAATGTCAGTGGTGCCATTTTTTCTGCATGGAGGAATTGAATGACACACCTTTGCTTCATATGCACTTCCGTGTCAGATGCCGTTATGTCAGACTGCTCCTCTGCTGCCATCTGTCATATGGCAACAAAACGTAATGGGATATTGGTGGGAAGGTTCAACCTCTACTGCCATACTGCCAACAGCTGCCTCTGATGTTGTGGGCCAATGTTAAAAAAAAAAAAAAAAGATAATAATGAAGCATTACATTCAGATCAGCTCGTGGAATCATAAAAGTTGAAAAAGATCACCAAGTTCAACTCCAACCCATCCCCACCATGCCCACTAACCACATCTCTCAGTGCTACATCTACACATTAGTTGAACACCTCCAGGGACAGTGACCCCACCACCCTCCTTGGCAGCCTGTCCCCATTAGGACAAGCTGGAGGATTTCTCTAGGAGATACAGTTCCAGATCCAAGTGCAAGGCAGGAGGGAGCACAAGTGTCATAGAATCATAGAATGGCCTGGGTTGAAAAGGACCTCAAAGATCATTTAGTTTAACCCCCCCCCTCCCCCCGCCATGGGTGGGGTTGCCAACCACTAGACTTGAATGCCTCCAGGGATGGGGCATCCACAACCTCCTTGGGCAACCTGTTCCAGTGCGTCACCACCCTCTGTGTGAAAAACTTCCTCCTAATATCCAACCTAAACCTCCCCTGTCTCAGTTTAAAACCATTCCCCCTTGTCCAATCACTATCCACCCTCATCAACAGCTGTTCCCCCTCCTGTTTATACGCTCCCTTCAAGTACTGGAAGACCACAATGAAGTCTCCCCAGAGCCTTCTCTTTTCCAGGCCAAACAAGCCCAGTTCCCTCAGTCTTCCTCCTGATCTCTGATCCCACTTGTCATGATTGAGAATCTGTTGTATGTAGTTTATATATATTGTTTTATGTAATATTCCAGGCCATTTTGCGAAGAACTATGTTTAGGAAACAATGCAAGACGTTAAGACTCTTCGTACACTTTGTGATGTAAAAAGTATTAGGCATACATGCTCAATCTGAAAATACGGGCAAGGTATTTGTTTTTCATTCAGAAACAGCTTGCTGACATCAGCTCATGTTGGACTCTTCGCTTGTTTCTGTGCTGCATGTGAAGTCTGCTGTAATACTGCATAAGAGTTTCAGAAACTTTCAAACATTTCACATGAATCAATCTTCATTTTCTTCCTCTGAGAACTAATATACATAACATGGAGGTGAGAGTTAAATGCAAAGTACTGGATTCGATGTAAGTACTGGTATTTTGGGGTAAACTCATGAAAATCCCACATCTATCACTGTAAAAGCAGGGAGTAGAGGTCTTGCATCATGATATGAGAAACTTCCCATGGCTCCAACTTACAAGAAGCTTAATTCTGATTTTTGTTGCAGAAGAACATTTGTATCTGTCAGAAGGGCAGTACTGTTTGGGATTTACTCTGGTCTGTTTGACTTGACAGGCTTGAACATACTGCTTTAGGTGTAGACACTTTGCATATCCAAGTCTCTTTTTAGTACCATCAGTGTTCAACATAAAGCAGTGCCACGCAGGGTATCCATTTACATGCTACAGAATGAGGGTATTTGTTTGTTTCTGGTGTGCTCTGTTTTGTTTATACAGGCCAGGGCATGTTTCCTAGCTCCCTTTCTTTCTAGCACTGACAAGAATAGAAGTAGAAAATGGTATTATATTACAAGCACAAAAACATCTGTGGGTGTTGTGGCCAGCATTGCCAGAAGTTCACAATCACTGTAAGGTACATTTGAAAATAGAGGGAAAACTGAGTCATGTGCCCAGGAAAGTAATAGCACACTATGAATTAAATGAATGAAGTTGTTAAATTTGTGCATACTGAAGTGCTGTATGTGTAGAAACTAGGAATGAATGGGGTGTGTGCAGGTCTGCTGGGAATGAGAACAACGATGCACAAGGGGATATCCTTTTATAAAGTATTTAGAAATCAGTAAATATGTGTCTTCTAATTTTTAAATCCCATTTTTCCAGCCAGGGGCTGACATCCATTCCTGATTTTCCTCCTCCTTTTGCACTAATGCTTAAGGTGAGGTGATAGACCAAGTTAAGGGTTCTTCACTCAGGCTACTGGTCATAAAGAACTATTTACACCATAAGCTTCTTGACGTATTAAGATTTCAGCTTCCTTACAGATTTTGCATCCGAACATCGCTGTTTTCATTCTGGGCAGCTCCGGGATGCAGGAGATGGCTGCCTTGATGGCCCCGTTGGGTTCTTTTTCCTCTTCTGAGACTCCAGAGTGCCAAGTGCATTGGGAGCCCTTTTCCACTGCAGCTGGATGACAGTCACAGGTTGTTTCTGTGTCAGACAACAGCCATTGCGTGGGAAGCACCCTGAATTTCTACCAACACTAAACCTTAATCATTTCAGCTATAGACCTGCATTCTGCATTTCATTTTCTTGAATTTCCCCACATTTATGTTCCTTACTGAGCTCTATTTTCTCCTTCAAATTCTGTTAATTGCATTGCTGTCATTCTGCCATGTGTCAGCATCACAGATAATATTGCATAAATGTTAATGGAATCATTGCTGTTTCTTTATCTTTCAGTTCTGTTTTTCTTTTTTGTGAATTCCTTATAGGTGTAATGCTACACATCTGTACAAGATCTTATCTCCATAGTTTATTTTCTTATAAAGATTTTGCTTATCATTACTTACTTACCTGAATAAATCTCCCTGCTGGAAGAGGAGAAATCTACCCAGGGTTGTGGAAGACTAGAAGTGCTCTTGGAGCAATAAAGGCTGAAGTTTTCTTAGGTACAGGAGATGGAAATGGGTGGGAAGATGGATGTCTTTGTGTGGCATTTAGTTTTGAAATGGTGGACTTTGGCTTTCCAGTCCCAAGTCACCTCAATGAAAGAGCTGCATTGAAAACCTGAAAGGGTGGTTGAGCATGGAGGAAGGAAACTAAAACAGTTGGACTGCTGGCGCATGCCAAACTGTGGGTAAATGAACCTTTGGACCTACACCCTGCCATAAACTTTCAGATCTGAACGTTACAGGCAGTCTCTTACCTGGTATATGTCTGGTTTTGGCAGTCCATTTCCAAAGTATATTCCAAACTTCTACCAACCTCATTACATCACCGTTTATAGAACTGTTGAAATCCCAGTTATGTAGTGCCAATAACTTCTTCTTGCCCTGATAGAACAGAATGTTTTTATTGTTAGAAGCAATAAGTGAAACTACCCTGGAGATTTTCTGACAGCTTCCCTTGTACTTTTTGTTTATTTATTTTATTATTACTTAGGGTAGGACAGAAAGTGCAGATCAGGTGCTGGGAGTTCAGCCTCCCAAGTACGCCAGCCTTGTTTTTCCCATCCCTTTATATGTCTCAAAACTTCAGGGCAAAAGAATACTTGCTTGGCAAAAATTATGCATTGCTGTTATCTGACACACTCATGTGAAACTTCACATGCACTAGGTGATGTTTTCTAAAATGTTGTTGGGGCTTTTTTGTTGGCTTTGTTGTTTTTTTTTTTTCCTTTCTTTTTCTTTTTTTTTTTTTTTTTTGCATGTGTGAGTTTTATAGGTGCCCAGAATTAGGTTTCTGATTGAAGTGCTTTGGTGTGGGGGGGCTGGCATTTCTCAGTGTTGTTTGATGCTACAACAGGGCTTGGTGGGAAACTGATTATGAAGGTAACGCTAGATTTCTGCAGTGATACTGAGATACAGGGGAAAAACACCCAACTTTCCAACCTTCCTGGTATTCACTTTGTCAGTTGGATATCATCCAGTCTGTATGTAGCAATTGTAGTCACTAAAGTGCAGAACCGTTGTGCAGATACTGTCTGATCAAAATCCACTTTATCCCATGCAATTCAGTGCTGTTAGTTGTACCATCTCTCTCAAGGGCAGGATATACCCCACAGTGAGTGAGCAGGGTTGCCTGTCATTTCTGACCTGCAGAGAATGCAGTGGGTAAATATTTTTTGGATTCCACTTGGGGTTTCCAGTTACAGTTTTTATATTTGACTGCTTTTGTGGCTGGAAACTTTTGCCAGCTGTCAACCTAAGAGCAAGTGGCAATCTGCCTTCTCAAGCAAATGTGGCTTCTGTGTTTATTTTCAGTTTCACATTCATTACAATTATTGTAGGTTAAAAATCTTAGCATAAGATCCTTGCCCCTTTAATGAGACGTATAGTGATCATCTTTCGTGATTAGAGCATTAAATATTGCGCTTCATTCATGTACAAACAGTCCGGAGCTGAGTAATGCTCCATCAGTGCAGGACCTTAGTGACATAGGAGACATCATATTGTTATAGTTTCCACAACATGAGCAAAGGGACTTTTTTGTGTGACACGGGGACTGAGTGCAATAAAGGGTGGCGGGAAATTAACATAAACAATTATTACAATGCATATTCTTTTGTGTCTCCTTTTTTTGTTGTTGTTGTTCGTGAATAGATTGAAAACATAGATGCATGCCTGAGTTTCCTGGCTGCTAAGGGGATTAACATACAGGGGCTGTCAGCAGAAGGTGAGTCAATCCCTGGTTTAAAATTTCATTTTAAATAACAAACTGAAATTGCTGCTTGTGACTGTAGTCCACACGTGCCATGGAATGGAGGATTAAATATGGATATTCAAGGTTTTTACTCCTTTTTTTCCCCCCCATCTCAGTATGAAAGGTAAGTAAAATACACATCTCATCTCCACTGACTTGTAAAAATAATTATTCTAATTCAATAATGTCTTTGTGTATGTCTATTAAAAAGCAGAGGGTTTTTCATCTAAGTTCTATAATTGGTGTACTGATTAGAGCATAGATCTTATGTATATTTAAAACTGGGGGATTGTTTGTCTGTTGAGAGAGAAGTTATTCATTCTTCAGCTATTTAGTTACCTTTGATTGAGATGTTTAGAAGTTTGTTTCCAAACCAACAACAAAATAAAACCCACAACAAATGTTTTGAGCCGAACAAAAAAGGTATTGACCTTGAGTGAATCGCTTTGCTTATAAAGACCACCATAGTTTTCCAAAACCAGCAAATGACTGTGTTTGTGTGATATTTTTCCCTATCAGTACATGATGTATGTCAGTATGTATGGTGCCTGGTGGCTCAGAAGCTGTTTAACCGCTGTCTCAGTAAAAGATCCAACACGTTTCCCTAATTCTCATCACCAGCTTTCGCCTCTGTTTGTGTTTAAGTATGCTGCAAAAGCAGGTGGGTTTGGTAGTTCAGCCAGCTTTCAGTGTATGTATGACACCTCCTCCTGGGTGCACCTCCAGCACCCCTCCATCCTGTGTTTTGTTGCTGAGCATGATGTTACCCAAGGAATCTCCCTTTTGTCATCTGGGGTCAGCTATGTCCCCTCCCAGCTTCTCTACCTCCAGCCTCTTTGAGGTTGAGAAAAGAGAGCCTTGACGCTCTGCAGGTGCTGCTCAGCAACAGCAGAAGGGATGGTTTGGTCACCAGTCCATAGCACAGTACCGGGAACTGATAGGAAGAAAATGAATCACATCTCATCTGGACCCAGGTCAGTAGGCAAGCTAATGTATCTTGTTAGAATAGTTAGTGTAAATGGAAAAATAGGCAACGATTCATATGCAGAGGCAAGAAAGAATTTCTGTGCCCCAAACCATGGATGTATCTTCAATTTTTCTAGATGGTCTGAAGTCTTCTGCCTGTGAACTTTGTGTATGCTTATACAGTCACAACTATAACACAGCTTTTCTCCTTTAGAAATGGAATGAAAAATGGATGAATAATAGATAGTCTTATAGATCATGTACAGAGTTTTGAAAAGAGCAGAGGTTCTTCTTGGTTGGAAGAGAGAATCCTCCCTCGCTTGGCCTTGGCTCTCCTGTTGTCAGTGCCCATGAGCGCTCACGCATGTGGGGTTAAGGACTAGAGGCAAGGTGAGCATTTTGCATTTGCTGAATGCCAAGGGAAGGAATTCCCCTTGTGGAGTAAAGTTTATTGATTCCTAAATAATTGCAGAATCACAGAATGTGATTGGAAAGGACTCAAAAGATCGTCTAGTCCAGTCCCCCTGCTGGAGCAGGAACACCTAGATTATGTCACTTTTTTGCCCCCCTGAAAATGTAAATGTTTGGTAGTTGGTGTATGTATTTAATATTAGTGCTGCTCATATCAAAACATTTTAATAGTAATTTTTGTGCTGACAAACAGCTGCTTCCACATTTGTTTCACAAAATGGACTTTCAAGCAGCTGAAAATACTGTTCATACTTAATTTAGATTTAATATTATTCTCATTAGTTTAGTGCTATTTTCTCTTGAGTACATTCTCTTTCTGAATCTGAGCCTTCTTTATTTATCTGAGCTATATGCTTTCTGACTGTGATTCCAAGTCTTCTCTGAACCCAGGTTTCCCTTACTGACGGTCAATGCTTTTTATAAAATGTACAACCAGATTACCACTGTGGATGAACTTAATGGTGAAACCATCATTTACAGAAGTCTTAAATGTATGTCTTTTTTTTTTTTTTTAATACTTGTAAAATGTATTAAAAATACAAGAAAATGAAATCCTTTTTTCTTTTTCTTTCCTTTCTTTCTTTTCTTTTCTTTTTTTTTTTTTTACCAGTTCTTGAAATTATAGCTAAAAATTACATTTTGGCAATTTGGAAAATAGCTTAAAGAATTCCTTGCTGTCCTTTAAATGACAACCCTACATTATCTTGGTCTGTGAGATTCTACCAGCCACTTCAACATGTGTATTTTAAATATCATTTCACAAAGTTTGTGATGGTTTGTAAGCGTAGAAGGCAAAGTAGCAGCTATTTGGTATATGTTACTCTAACCTATCATAGCTAGTAGAAGAGCTGGCTGATTAGAACACCCACAACAAATCTTTTCCTCCCAAGAGAAGCTGTGGTGTGGTCAGTCCAAGCACTTCCTGCATTCTGTGCTGAGATAGTTCTGTTCCAGTCCGAATTCTCAAGTCAAGAAAAGAGGTGTGAGCTAGAACTTCTCAGGAAATGATTAAACAAAATGCAGCTTTGACTCCATAGTAAAAGCGAGTTTTAATCTTGGTAAGTGGTAAGTGGGGTAAAAATGTTACATATTTCACATTATCTAGAAGATGAGTTGATGAGAAAGCTGTCAGCGTGCTAAGCTGGTAGCGTAGCATTCACACTGGGGAGCAGACAACGTGTTTAATGTTCGTTGCTGTCCTGCCAAATCACAAGTCAGACTCAGCAGGATGTTGGTTATCCTGTAGCTTCTGTTGATTTTCTCTTTCTTTCTGTCTTTGTCTTTCTGTCTTTCTTCTCACACATTTTCCTCGTTCTAGGAATTAACATATTAAATTGTATGGAAGCTGGGAAGAGACCAGTGATGTTTGCTGCCAACATAAGAATGAGAACATTTACTGGCTCTACCACTAATGCTGAAGGAAAAGAATGATGTCTGAAGAGAGGAGAGAGAAGGATCACTTTTTATGAAATGAAGTTAAAAGACTGGAATTTAGCAAGAAAATTTGGAGAGTCCCTTCTCAGCTGTGCTGAGAAAGAAGGAGGGAATGGAATTAGGGAACACAGAATCACTTAAAATTAAGCGTTCTGTAACCAAGCGAGCTATTGTTTCTGCACAAGTTGCCAAGACCTGCTAGGTCAACTGTAAATGCTTGTGCTTACCCCACCAGCGTATCCTCGTCCAGGAGGGAGTAAAAGATGGTGATTGATTCCAAATGGAAATAAACATTGACACTTCTCCTGAGTTGCCTTAGAAAATGCATTTTTCAACATTGCAGTGTTAGTATGGAGGGAAGTTGACTCCTACGTGTTGAAACATGCTTCATGTGTAATACCCTTCTGGTGTGACACAGGCATAGTGTGTTTATGGATTTAGGCAGTGAAGGTGCAATCTCTGATGATGACCTCAGTATGCTAGTGGTAGACCCTCTGCCCCAGTAGCATGGATCCAGAAAGGCATTCCCTTTGCAAAGATTTTACATTCTAAAATCTTTATTCCTAGCTGCTAAAATGAAATACAGAGATGCTGCAGGGTCCTTTCCTCCCCTTACTGCTGCTTTTCTTTTCTTTTTTTGTTCCTGCACACAGCTGGGTTTGAGGCTCCTGGAACTGCTGCTGCTCAGCTAAGCTTGCAGTCCTTCACACACAGTTTCCTCACTGACAAGATTTTGAAGATTATGAAGAACATAAATGTGCAGTAGAAACTCAAACTGAATTCACAGCTAGAGGCTGCACCTCCTCTGGGTAGCAGACTAGCTGGATAACCATCAGCTGAGCAGATCATGAAACCATAAAGCAATGAAAGAAAACAGCTTGCTAGACTTTGGAACTACCGCTATTGAACTTAGGCTTTTGCCTCTGAAATTAAATTCATATTTTTGTAGGTATATGGATTTCGGTGTATGCATTCTGCAGTATTGCAGTAAATCCATTTTAGTTCCTTTCTGGAATCATAGACTCACCATGGTTGGAAAAGACCTCCAAGAGCATCTAGTCTGACCATCTGCCTACCACCAGTATTTCCCCACTAAACCCTTAGTACCACATCTAGATGCTTCTTGAACACTTCCAGGGATGGTGACTCAATCCCTGGGCAGCCCATTCCAGCTGGGATTTTTGTTTCCACAGCACAAACACCCCACAGTGCTATTTGATACATACCCAACAGGGCACTTACATGTTGCCAGATTTTGGTTCTACCACACCAAGCCTGTGTATTACTAAGATTCCTTTGGGCTGACAAGTTATTTATTTAGCATCTCTGGCTTGTGTTCTGTGCAGAATTTTTGTTTGTGGGGTGTTGTGGAAATAGAGCAGACCATCGTGTCTCACCTGTCAATGAAGACAGGTTGGTGGGGACTGCAGAACTCCTCAGTGGCCAACCATCAGTGGCTTGTGCAAAGTGCTCACGTTCACTGTCTCTAGGCATGAAAAACATATACATAAGACAGCGTGGAAGTTTTCAAAGGGTGGATTTGTATGGATTCTCTTCAAAATGGGAGGCAGGAAGCAGATCCGGACCACAGGGCACAGTGAGGCTGAAGTTCTCTTTTAGTGCAAAGGGCAGGGGCAAGCTGCCAGGTGAATTCCCTCAGTCGGTCATCGAGATAAGAGAGCTGCCTTTAAAAGTCTGGTTTGAAATATGCTACTTAAAAGCTTTTGAGACTCATTAAATGTGGTTTTCCTCTGATTATTGTTTTTTGCCACGTTGAACATGCCAAAAGCAGGTTTCTCTTCTGATGCACGGCCACAGAAAGGCATGGGTTTTAGGTGAAGTTGTTTTAGTCACCCCTCACTTCACAGTGAAATCAGCACCCTGTTTCCAGTTGCATGGAGTTTTGCTAAGTCTACACATGTAGGCTCGTTTGAGTTTCTTTTATCTCCTGACCTAGGTTTGTGCAGTTAAGCTTCCCGGTGCTGCTGGGTCTGTTTAGTTATACTCTGGCCTCATGATTAAGTGGTACTTTCCTGACAGTTCCATCAGTAAACTGAGTTCTTTACTGAAGATAAGATCCTTTTTACTGTGTTTTGCTGCCTTTTGTGTCTATTTTGCTTTATTGTCTCCTTCCATGCCACGTCCTCCCTAGCCAAACACAGGAGGATTAGACTAAGCAAAGTGCCTCATGTCAGTGCCGATAGGAGGAGTCAGGCTTGGGGCTTGACACTGCACAGGGGTAGGAGCAGACTGTGAGCAGAGGAAGGAAGCAGCATTCATTGGGATCCCACTGCCCAGGAAGAGACTAATTTGGCCAAGAAAACTAAAGAAGGCAGGGAATTGCATCTCACAGGCCCTAGGACTGATATTCAAGTAAACAAGAGAATGGGGTAGTGGTGGCAGAGTGCTGGTGGAGGTACTGGGCTGCAGGGAGGAGAAATCAAGTCAGAGAGGAGGGAAGGGAAATACCCTGGGTCTGGGTAATGACCAGGACCATGTGGAAAACAGTGAAGAGTGGCCAGGAAGATCAATATGGGCCAGAACAAAATGAAGGAAGCAAGCAAATGAGATTAGCTGCTAGGAAGGAAAAGTAGGTTGAGATTTAAGAAGGCAAGGAGGCCAAAGCTGGAAGCTAGGATAGAAAGTGGAGCAAATTCTTAAGATGAGAGCTAGATATTTGCTGGGTAAAGGGGTCAGGGTTATGAACAGAAGCTTGTTACATAGAAAAGATGAGAAGAAAATTGGCTGGAAGAGGGAATAAAGGATAGAGCAGGGCCCAGTACAAGTTGAAGCAGGCCTTCATTCATAACTGGGAACAGAAGTCTAAATGCTAAGCCTTGCCTTTATGCTTGGCTTCTGGCTTGCACATCCTTCTCATCCGTCTTGCAGTGTTCCATGTATTATTGCTTACTCAAGTGGTCTGTGCAGTGAAGGCAAAAGTCCAGCTGATGGTAGCAGTGATTTTTATTTACTTACACAATTCACAGTAACAGTATTTTCTAACATGTAAGTTGCACCAGATCTTTATGGAAACAGTTAGCCTGGTATTCCAGAAATGATACAATGCAGTATGGTAATTGATTGGTTTCACCTCCTCGTGCAAATTTAAGACTATGAAATCATTTAAGGTGTGATGTTAATACATTTGTTGTGGTGTTTTTTGGTTGGTTGGTTAGTTTGTTTTAGTTACTTAAAAGGAACTATTTAAAGGAATTAACTTTTTAAGCACAGTGGTGCTAGCATGCAGAAAGCAGCAGAAATGACCGACATCCGTTGCTATCACTGCAGGGGAGAAAGCAGTTATTTATTTGAAGATTTGACTCGCTGGTAGTCAGAAGCAGTGCTGATGAGGTTTGCAGAAGTATGTCATATCCTAGAGGAACGGAGTCCCGACAGCATTATGAAGGGCACAGTGGCCAACCCACTGCTCTGCCAGAAAGAAACAACTGCTGGTGGCTGATGAGTGACTTTTGTATATTGCCTTACAGAAATCCGGAATGGGAATCTAAAGGCCATCTTGGGCCTTTTCTTCAGTTTGTCTCGATACAAGCAACAGCAGCAGCAGCCACAGAAACAGCCACCACAGCACCATCTGTCCCAGCCAGCTCCCTCCGTGTCCCAGCACACAGGGCCTCCATCTCAGGGCCAGGCTGGGCCGCAGCAGCAGCAGCAAGTCCCAGCTTCGCTCCAAACTCAGTGCCAACAGCCTCAGCAAGCTGCACAGCATCCATTCAAAGCACAACCAGAAATGCAGTCAAGGTGGGGAAATTTCTTTTTAAGTTGGTCTTTTCATTGTTTTCTTGTTTTTCTTCTTAAAGGCCTTCAAAAGCCAAAGAAACTGCTTTCTTTAGTTCTCCAGAATGAGGTGTGTGTTGGAAGGGGAATGCTGGGTAGCAGTTGACTTCACACCTCTGGAAATCAAAACACATGCTTAAGTATGTTCTCTGTGTTAGAAATACTCGGTTCAATGACTGTAGAATACCAGGGAGACCAGTGTTTTCTAAGGGCATTCTTCTAGTTATTCATTTCTATTTCTTTCCACTCTCAAAGCATGTTATGTTATTGCTGTCAGAGAGCATACTTTGGACACATGAAGGCCAACTTAGAGTTCTCCATTTACAAGAATATTATTCCTCACTAAGAAATTATATTAGGTTCTAACTGTGGTAAAAGAAATAGAACTCATCACAGCTGGTGACATTCAAAATCAAATCTAGGCTTAATGATCAAAAATAAGTTGCTGGCTTACGTGAAAAAAAATGTCACTGTTGGTGTTTGCTGGCTCTCCTAGATCAGAAGTGAGGGAGTCTTTGTGCCTTAAATGTTTTCAGTCCTAATGGAGCTCTTTGCAGGTTAAAATAAAAGCCACTTATGAAGGCAGTAGGACTGTGATTACAATTGCAGCCGTCTGCTTATCTGACCCCTGTTAATAGAGTGAGCATCTTAGTGGGATTTAGTGGTCAGGATGAAAGGCTGAAGTCATGTTTGCAGAGTTACCGGTGAAGGCTTATTTGTTTCAAACCATCACAAATTAAGTTAAGGCTGATTTGTGTTAAAATAACTCACTAAGATGAACACTAGCTTACATGCTGCTTTGTGAGGGATATAGGCAGATTAAGTGAGGTCTTCCAAGAGATATGCTACTCAGAACTTGTTCAGGTTTTTCTTGAGTTTTTCCTATGTTTTTCTTAATGAACCATGCTCATTTTAAGTGGAAACAATTATTTGCATAATTGAAAAGCATAATGTAGTTACAGCATGTATAAGCTTGTAGAGGAATTAGTCATTATAAAACGAGGATGCATTTGAATGTATTTTTGTGACTTTTGTGTTAAAAAACATGACAAGAAGCATGGGATTATTTCAATATGGCTTTGGTACTTTCAGTCCATTGTATGGCTTGTGCTGAGTTTCAAGAAATTTAAAAATATTTAACATGAAGGTGTGAAATATCATAATATATGTAGTATATTATAAACTGAAAGTGCTCAGATTCTGAAGAAAATAATATAGAATAAAAAATTGAGAAGCTGAAGAGTTAAAAATGTGCGCTGGCATGCAAAATTGCATCTATACTTCTTATATACATCTTATATCATATTCTATAAAAATCAATTGATTTCACATTTAAACAGTTTTGACCTGAAATTATACTTAGGCAAAGAGCATAAACTCCCTCCTCCCTGCAACTGGTAACTAAGTTCAGTGGCTTTAAAAAGAAAGTTGTTGCTCAATGATATCTTCCACTTTTTCTTTCCTGTCATACAGTGCATCTCCCAGGGACTCATCTCAAAGCAAAATCATCCGATTCACTCTTGGTCAGAAAAAGTCTTCTAGGTTAGCATTTCTTCATCTTCTGCAGAGCATGAGTAGTCCTTTTGCAGTATTCCTGGATGCATGCTTGGGTTCATGCTGAAAATGTTTGCCTCCTCGTTTGTAACTAGGCATTTTACCAGCAGCTGAGACATGGAAGTGTTGGGCCAGTTTTAACTTCTTTCTGTTTTTCAAAGCGTGGAATGCATTTAGACCTGCAAGAAAATGATTCTATTTTCTTACCCTTACAAGCTTTTGTTTCTGAGAACAAAACATGGTTCTGGGAGTTCTCTCCCTCCTGCACCCATCTGTGTGAGCTGCATGTAGCTCTGCATTACTGAAATAGCTAATGTCAAGCTAGTGCTTCCCTGGCACATCAGTAGAGTGTCCCTGTCTATAGCAGTGGGGTTATAACCAGACGATCTCTAAGGTCCCTTCCCACCCAAACCATTCTGTCATACTGTGCTTCTTTCTGGGTTGCAGTTATGGCCTGGGCTCAGTACCTTTCTCTAGCAGCAAGAGGCTGGAAACATCACCCTGCACCTAGATTTTGCTTTGGATTTCACAGATGTTGCTGTGAAATGTCTTGGCCAAACTCCAGAAATATGTGCTAAAAGCAGTCAGTTTCTACAGAGAAAAATGTGAGAGAAATGATACCTTCTTCAAGAGTTGTTGTTAGCTCTCATGTTGCTCATTCTCCATGTGTTTTTAATGGCATTGACACTATTGTCTGACCAACTTGCCACTTGTTGAGTGCTCATACAGTTCAGGCAGCTTTACTTCCTTTAAAATATGACAGATTTGCAAAACCTGTGTGGGTGCCTGGCACAGGCTCTGCCAGCACGCAGGCCTTGCTGCCCTGCTTGGCCCTGCCCACAGTGTTTTGTAGCTTTCTGAAAAGCTAAAGCTGAGATATCTTGTGTGTTCGTAGCTCAATTCCTACTCAGCAGCACAAACTCTTAATGAACTGCCTTCCAAGTGTTCAGGAAGAGCCTGGCAGCCGTGACGAGGTTGCTCCTTCCCTTCCCCACCGCTGCTCCTTCCATGTGGTCTGTGTGCAGAATGGAGCATCCCTGGGGTGTTCTCCATGGCACCGTGCTGCACCTTGTACAGCCAAGTACAACTTCCTAGCACCCCCCAGTGTTGGAAGAGGCTGCTCCTTCTGGCTAAATGGAGGGTTTGTCCTAAAGTCTTCAGCCAAATAAACCTCAGAACCATGATGCGCTGTGCCAGGTTTGTGGTGCTTTCAGTTTGTAAATGATTTTTTTTTTTTGCTTCGTATTTGAATGATGCCCTTATGTTTTATCCCATTTTGAGCTTTGAAAGCATGTGCATGCAGCTGCTGACATTTCTGTTCTTTTCCTCCGTGTTTCTTTTCCTATTTCCTATTTCTTCACTGGATTCTGAGAAGCCAGTTAAGTTTGCTCTGCCAGTCTCCTTCCTGGCTTCCTTTCCCCTCTCCCACCCTCCCCCCCCCCCTTAGGCACAGCAGGGATTTGGTCTGCTGCATCTCCTCGCTCTGACAACTGGGACTTCTTCATTGCAGCCTACTATCAGCACATGTTGTTTAAGTTAAATTGACTTTTGTATTTCATACAGAACGGTTTTAGGGAGATTCTACCTTACAGAAAATACAAAGAGAGCACAAAGACGACCCTTTCAGTGCTTCTTTATATGCCATGAACTGGTCCTGTCTGTTAGTCTATAACGTGATGGTGTTGCTTTTTAAAACAAGTTGTTCTCCTAACTCCCTTAAGAATGGATATTGAGAAACCAGCAAGCCTTTCTATTTTCAATGTTGCATCTACTTGGAACATAGAAGTATGTTCTTGTGAGCACACAAAACACAGTGCAGACCCACAAGCTGTGTATATTAACACTGACTTTGAAGAACTCAAGCACACAGGTCGTTTTGAGATGCAATGCCTATGGCTTTCCCAATTGTCAGACTTTTAGAAAATTTTACCCCTTCCTTTTTGCCTGAAAAATGTGAAACAAGTATCCTGCCCTGTCTGCTAATCCCAGAATCCTAACTACCTTTTTTTTCTAGGCAAACATATAAATCTTGTCGATATGGGCTACATTAAGGAAATGCGGGAAAATCCATCCCTGAAACAGCTTGCTGCCATCCTCTTTCCATTTAAAGCAGAAACTTAGACCTGCTCACTGATGTGGTTGCCCTAAGAGTGGGGACTTAAATTTTGTGCGATTTAATGGGCTCAAATTAAAGCCAGTTAATGTTTTGCTGGGCAGGCCACTGAGCACAGATGTAATGTGCTTCCCCATGTTACTTCCAAAATAAGCGTATCTCTGCTCAACAATCTGGTTTAAGAGCAGTAGTGTCTCGTTTAGTGTTAACCTTACACTGGTACTATTACTGCCCTGAATTTTGTGCAACTATTTTTGATTCACAAGGTTTATGGCAAGTGACCATTAATGGAACAAGAAAAAGATATATAGAGATGGTCTGATTATATCACCTTACTGAGAGGAGGGAGGCAGCTCAGTGTATTCTCTGTTGAGTCCATTAGAAACAAGTCTACTGTTTGCCAAATCTGCCATTAGTCAGCTTAGACAGGAATTTCAAACTGCATCCTGAAGTTTTTTTGAGCTGAAACCTCACATGGAAAGTTGTTAGAGTATCTGATTAACAATCTTCTTTCTTTATTTTTTTTCCTTTTTTTTTTCTTTTTTTAATATAAAGCAATTCAGATTGTAGCTTGTTTGTGGTTTACCTTTCATCTCAGATGATTTTTCCATTTGTTCTCTCATGAGGACAAATACCTTAAACGTATATGCTTGTGATATTGATCCTTTTCATCTTACGCATGGTATTCCATAGTTTCTTTCTCAGAGTGCTTTTTCATGTATCTAATCTTACTGTAATTCTTTTGTCAGGCTCCCAGGTCCGACCACGAGGGTGTCCACTGCAGGCAGTGAGACAAAAACTCGTGGTTCTATCAGTACCAACAATCGCCGCAGCCAGAGCTTTAACAATTATGACAAGTCCAAGCCTGGAGTTCTTTTTCCAGCACCCACAAGTTGCAATGAAAAAGGTAAGTGCTTGAAATTTTTGCATCCTTGGTTTTTCTGAATGGTGGTTTTATTCAGGGGAAGTTGGATTTTCTATGAAACTCGAGATGTGAGATTATCTCGCAGTGCTGAGTGACTCTGCAAACACAGCTCCTTGCAGAGCTTTTCCTTCATGTTTACTCTTCTCACCCACTTTTAAATTGAATGATCCATTCTCCAAGTCAGTTTTTAGTTTCTGTGTGATTGAGGCTAGTAAATTTTTATTGTGATTACACTGGGTACAGGATATCATACTCATGGTAGACAGTACATAAAAACATGCATGCCAGTTATATTATGGATGACTGATCATTTCTCACATACACACTTATCTGTAATAAGAATGATAAAAAGTTGGGTAAAAACTGGTTAAATACTACAGCCATGAAGTCTTAGTGTGCAGGTTTGACTTCTCCCCAGAATACACTTAGTTAAAACATGCTTTGAAAGGGAAACTCATTCCCCCCATTAGAGCTGGCTTCTGTTAGTACCTGGTGAAAATCTTGCTTGGATTTCAATCCCAATCTAATTTAAATTAATGGGAATCATTTTAGTAATTTCACATACTCTTGATCAGCCTCTTTGGGACTATAATAAGGAACAGAGCACTGACAGTATTTCAAAAACAGAAATGAGATTAAAAAAAAATTGTTTAAGTCGACTCCAGTACAGACAGATCATTTCTAAGCTTTCAGCATCCGCTGTGTTTTTCTAGGTAACTTGTCATACAGAGAGATTCCCCTGCCAGGTCTTTAGTTTGTGAAATTCACTACTCCTGAAATCTAAGAAGCAGGAATATTTGCCTGGACGTTCTTTGTATTGTATTGTTTGTATTGTCATTCAAATTCAGTTCTCCTCCGTCGTGTGATGTAGAAAAAAACAGTTAATTGGTTTTATTTACTGTTATAAGTAAATAACAGTAGCTTTGCTCTTTGGCAGCATTACATTTGACAGTTCGTAGAAATTCAGATAGTAAAGTTGTTCTAAACAGTGTGAACAGGCTTTCTCTTTGATTCTGTCGATCCTCATACTATGTTTAATGTTTTTCTCTTACTTAACATATTGGCCCTATCATTGTCCTAACCATCCCTCTCACAAGAAAATGCTATGATAGCTGAGTGCGGTACCACTTGCCTCTTCTTTATTCCCCTGATAATTCTTCCTTCATACAAGTGACTCCACAAGCCCCATTGCTTTATAGTATTCACAACTTTGAAATAATTTTTTTTGCTGCTGTTGTGACATCTTTTAAGATTTACTATTGTCTGATTTCAGTTAAACGTAGTGATTTCTCAGCCTCGAAACCAGATCATAAGTTGTAACTGCGTCCTTGCGAAATACTGTAATATCATTTGTACTGAGGGACATGGGTTAGTGGGGAAATACTGGTGGTATGTGGACAGTTGGAAACATGTAGAAATGTCAGTTATAAACAGGGATTTAATTTCACGTGTAAGTCTTTCATTTTACTTTGAGCCTCTGTTGCACTGAACTGCTCAGCCTGATGTGACAGTCAAGGACCAGGAAAGGTCACCATGTGGTGGGGCCTAAATAGTGTTGGTGGGTTGGGATGTCTGAAAACTTGCTCTGCTTTAGGGAGTATCCTTTCAGCAGGAAGATACTTGGTTCTTGAATGCTGTAAAGGGGTAATCCTTCCTTACTAGAGATGAGGTTGCAACTTGATGTCCTGGAGGTATGCACTACACACAACAAATAGCTTCAGGAAGAACCGGCAGTGGCAAAACAGGCTTTCTCATTTTTTGCCAGACACAGACAAGGGGGAGTAGAAAATTAATCCAAAAACAAGACATTTTGATGAGTAGCTTTACAGGAAGGAAAATGGCCACTGAAGATTTCTTCAATGTTTTCATATGGTAAATAGCTCCATTTGTTTTGCTTTCCTCCACTGCTGTCAGAGGTGCTTAAAATACACGATTTAAATTTAATTTCAAGAATCGTACAGCATATTTGAAGGCAGGGACATGATATATTTCAGGGACATTATATATTTTTATAACTGTTGCAAAGAAACTGTGTCTATGGCAGTGCACTGGAAATGCAAATACCAAGTACTGTGCTGCATGGTCTATGTCATTTTTTCAATGACATTTACCGACTTTGTGTCCATTCAGTAAGTTAATGACCTGACAGCACTCATTACCTTGAGTTTGTAGCTCTGAGCTCTGTAACGCAGAATTTTCCAGCAGAGTGGTGGTGGATATGACTGGTGAAAACTGAGCAAATTGTTGTAGTCTGCTAGAGTCAAATCATTGGCTTAGTCTGGCAGCTAATTCAGTACCCTAAACAAAGTCACTGCACTTACACAGATGGATCAATATTGTATTCTAGTCGTGTCTTCTTGCAGTAACTTGGCAGAGTGCCCTTTAGACTCAAATCTCCTTGTTATGCATGCATCGCTTCTAGTAATGGTAATGCCTGCAGTTTTCATGCTTGTTTCTTTTGAGGAAATTGTATTTTTCCTTCTCTGGAACCTCATGTCTTGTGTCTGATTGTATTTAGATTTTGGAATATTATCCTAAGTAGCAATTACAGTCCAAATCTCATCTTGTAATGGCGTCGTTGGAGTCTTGAGCATCATAGAATGATGGAATCGTTTGGGTTGGAAGGAACCCTTAAAGGCCATCTAGCTCAGCTCCCCTGCAATGAACAGGGACGCCCACGTCTCCATCGGGTACTCAGAGCCCCATCCAGCCTGACCTTGGGTGTCTGCAGGGCCGTGGCATCTACCACCTGTCTGAGCAACCTGTGCCTGTGCTTCACTGTTTCCAGAAGGAAGAACCTTGGAGTATGTGCACACCCCCGAACCAGCACTGAATTAGTTGTCCAACTAGCACCAGCAGCATTGCTGTTACAGCAGAACAGAGTGCACTACAAATGCTACTAAAGAAGTCCTCCAAGGACATTTTCAATCACCCTGATCAGACCTTGTATAGGAAGAAAATTACTTTCACGGCAATAACAAAAAATAGGCAAATGAAGTAGCAACACTCTACTTGGTGAATCCACGGTTACTATTTTGGAAGGTACTCAGTACCTTCCTTACCTGTAAACAGTAATGATTTAACTGTGACTTAAGTGTGTAATATTCATCTCCATAACTGAATTACATTTGGCATTCAGTTAAAAGAGCAAGCTGGCAAGTTACAGCTGTGCTCAAGAGAGAACTTGAACTCTCTTGACTTTCTCTTAGTATGCTAAGATTACTAAATAAGGGAAGCCAAGTACTGGGTTCAGTCTTGACTTTCTTCAGTTTCAGAGAAAAATCTTCATACTGGTGTTCTGCCTTGTTCATCTCTCTCTCACATTCAGAGAAATAATAATTTGTCAGCTTGACTGTCAACTGCTTTTAGGCAGACAGTTCTGCGAACACTCATTCCTCATTGTAATCCATCTCTTCAGAAAGATAAAATTGTTACTGAAGAAGCATGCAAGATAATTTGCTTCCTGTGAGTGCTGCAAATGCCTGAAAGAAAAAAAAGTGTGGGTTTTTTTGGGGGGGAGGGAGGTGAGTATGGATTTGTTTGATTTTTTCCAAGGTTGATGGCCTGTGTATGTTGCATTAAATTCTCAGAACTTTGGTTCTGAGTCATAAATCCATAAAGCCAGTAATAAATTATGGTCTTGAGGAGAAGGGAGAAAAAGAAAAATAAGAAAGAGGGCTTATGCAAGTTGAACTTTACTTAAAAATATAATCATGACACAAAGTTGGTTTGCATCCATGAGAAACAAAACCAGTTGGCCTGACAAATGTTTGGCTTATTTTACGTTAATTGTAACTTTGCCAGACAAGTTTATTGTCAAACTGCTGAGACAACTCAAGTTTTCTGACCCATATCCTGAATTTCGCCTAAGGAAATAAGACTCACATCACCATGTTGTGTGCCAGTCAGCTCTCTTCTGGTAATTCTGATCCCTTTACACAGTAGTAGCTCTGTGTTTTCGGAGGAGGAAATAGGAGGAAAAGAAATTTGCCTGGTTTGGCAGGCTGCTTTGGCATGAGCCATCACTTCCTGATAGAAGGTTGCCTTTGGTGTATTACATTTGAATCAGTTCTTGCTGATTACTGTAGGATGTAATTTGCACCTTTCATTCATCTGTGGCCTTTCCTTCCAAATGCGAACTGTCTTATTAGTCAGTCTTCTGGGTCTCATGGCAACAAAAGGGCATTAATTGGAACAGAATACAGCAGAAATGAAAAGGACAGTAAATGGAGCATGGAAGAATAGCTAGCTACTGAAAAAGAAATAACCTAGATGTTTTATTATTCCATTAGTCAACTAATGATGAGACTTTCTTGGGGAAAGGATTTATGTAACATCTAAAACTTTTACATCATTCTATAAAAATAAATTCTTGGGTGCATGTTGAGGTGTACAGTTGTGTGTACACTTAGCAAACGAGTACAGATAGAAGAGAGAGGTTCTATCATAAAGACAAGGAATCTTGCAGGCTTTGCTCATCCTGCACATGTGGAATTAAATTGATTTTGCCAGATGACATTTGCAAATACTGAAGAAAGTTGGAGTGTGAAGTGCTAGAATAAAGCTGCATGTTGCTCCCTGTGTGCTTCTGAAGTCATCTGTGTTCATCTTTGAGCGCAGTGGAGGAAGCAGCTGGTGTACTGGGGCAGCCTCCCAGGAAGAAGGTGGAAACAGAAGGATTGGTGAGAAGCATGGGCCTGCCCTTCATCCAGGAGTGCACAGGCCAGTGTAGCTAATGCATGTGTATCAAAAGCACTTTTTTCTCTTCTTTCCTTTCAGAAGAGAGCAGCAGCCATGAGAGATGCTGTATGTAACAGACTTTTTGGGATACTGCAGTTCAGCCAAACTTTTGTTGAGGGTTATCTCTACAAACCCAGTTGAGCTTTGTCTTACAAGCAACAATGGATTAATTCAGATGAGAATTCTGTGACATGACTAGATGTAACTACCATAGCTTGTCCATGCAGGAGAACTGTAAAATCTAGTCTGTCTCTTGAGTTGTAGTACTATTTGACAGCTACTGATAGTGGGTGCTTAGATTTTATGCATGTTAAATGAGAGGGAGGCAGTGTGATTTTATTTTATTTTGTTTTAAAAGCTGTTGAAATCTTGCAGTGTTAAATCAGTCTGTCTGAACCCTTGGCTGTTCATTTCTAGAAATGTGCCATATCTGGAAATCTCAAGTAAGGTGCTGTAAAATGAAAGCAAAAAATCGGTGGATGCTTATAGTACACTAAAACTCTTAGAATGCAGATTTGCTGAAACACATAACTTCCAATAATTTATGAAATAGTTTCCTGTAACTCACAGGAAAGGTGTAGGCTTGTTTTCCTTTCCAAGGATGTATTACAGACCCTTGAGTCAAGATAGGCTGCATGTTGCTGTCCAGGATTCTTCTCTGGGAAGGATGACTTAGACATCCATTTCACATGTATGGACACCTTTTTGGAGGTTAGGATGTGATAAGGATATGATAGCTCAAACTTGCTTTTTGGAGTTAGCTCTATGGTTTGTATGGAAATTTTCTTTCATGCTCCTGGGAATTGCAGTGTCCATATTCCTCACATCATAAAATGGTAACATGCTATGGTAAATGTTTTTCTTTTCAGTGATTAGCCATTTATAATTGCAGTAGTCTCCTAAACAGAGTGCTTTAATGTGTGTAATTGCTGTTACAGGCTTTTATTCTTATAAAAAGAAAAATGCCATTAGATTCTAATTGCATTTCTAGATCACGGGGAGTAACGAGCCATACGGGCTTGTGGTTTTAGATGTCATCATAATCCCTTCATATAATTGGGGCCTCTTAATTCACTTCTCAGTAGTCTGAAGTTATTTAGTCCATGCATGTGTAAGTATACCGTTGGATTGCTTTTATTCTTTAATGTCCTTTAACATCACAAACATACTATAGCATGAAAAACATCAGCCACCTGCCAAGGCCACCACTGAACTCATGTCCAAAACATTTCTAAGGAATGTAAACCGTCACATGAGCTTGACATTTCTGTGTCAGCATGTGAATTTTTTGTTGTTAGTTATCTTGAAACTCCACATTTCCATATCCTTTCAATTGTCTAATATGGTACCAAATTAGAAATACCCAATACTTCAATTTGCTTGTGCAGTTTAGAATTAAAAAACCTATTTTTTGTCCACAGCAGGAAGGAGCAGAACTGTGTTTGAGGTAGCATCAAGAATGAAACTTAAAAATTGAAGCATGCAACTTCAAGAAAGAGCTTGAGATGGTGGATTTAATCTGTTGATCTATCTCAGCAAGATTATTAGTTAATCTATTAATCTCATTAAACTATTCCAGTGTTTTGCATAGCTTCTGATGACTGTCGAACCAGACTTTAAAAGCTGTCTACTGTTGTGCAAAATGATGGATATTCCTGAGAAACTGAGCACCCACACATATTCACTGTCTTTATTGACCTTCAGGCAGTCCACCTGCATTTTGCTGCCTCAAGAGTGTGGTGACATTATATGGAAATATTCTGTTTATTACTCTCTGGTTTGCTTTGACAGTTTGTAAAGTCCCTAGTTTATGAAGCTATCAGAAATGTCATCTTGATATGTCATTCCAGTGTGTTTATGGTGTGATGTAGGAGTGTGTTTGATAGGTTTACATGCTTTCTTTTGGGTTGATTCATTTTCTACTTTGTTCCTAATAATTAATTTAAAATAATCCTACAGAGGGCAGTAGAAGGCTGAGGGAAAAATGACATCTTGCATTGGATTAAATCTTGGGTAAAGTATCAGTAGTAAAAAACACTACCAAACTTTGATCATTTCTACATGAGATCAGAGGAAATGTTTATTTTTCATATTTGTGAAGTAGTCGGGTTTCGGCAGTAATAGGAAAAAAGAATATATGCATACACATTGGTGCACTGATGTAAGTAAATGTGTGTTTTAATAGCAGTGTTCTTGCAAACTCTATATGAGCCTTATGAGAGAGTTCTGAATTCAGATCTCGCTGACTCTGCTATAATATGAGCTCTGCACGTCTGTTTCCAGGTAGGGATAGAGTGTATTTGGAGGGGAGTAAGAGAAGCATGTGGTTGATGCTACATTTCTTTTTTTATTTTTTGTAACCCCTTTTAATTTGGAATGCAGAACATATGTAATCACAGTCTTTTACTGTGTAAAGGCTAGTTGCTGTATTCACAAGCATGCGTGGCGAAGGACCAAGAGGCAAGTGGCACAGGTTCCTTTAGTGGAATTTCCATCTGGCAGGAGGAATAACATTCTTCACTGTGGGAACAGTGAACTATCGAAAAGTTGTACGGGGAAGCGGGGCAGTCTTGATGAAGGACTTGCCTTAACAGAGCCCTGGATAAACTAATCTAAAGTCTTGATTTCAGCCGAAGGTTGGAAGAAGTGATCTGCAGAGCTCTCTTACAACCTGCGCTTACTCCAGTTAAAAATCTTCAGTTATTTTCTTAGAGCATCAAAAATATATGTCACATTGACTAAACAGTATCAGTGACATATTTAAGGCACTCTGTTGGAGATAACAGGCAAAGTAAAACTGAAGTGTGCTTCAGGACTGATAGTTACACCTGGTAAGAATAATTTTAATATTTTGTTTGTGGTCTAAATGCCTTTCTTATTTAAATGTGTCATGTTTTCCCTTGTTCTTTGCTGATACTCAGTTCTGGTCTGTTGATGTACAAATTCCTTACCTAAGGAAAGTAAGGAATTTCTTTCCCATATGTTTTTCACTTGTTGCTATCAAAATAGGGCTAACAACCAAGTTAGTAAAATGTGGGCATGGAAACCTCTACTCTGCTGAACAAGCAGTTGGTGGTGGTGTATGGTTTTGTACATCAAATGTCTGCACTTTGTGTGTGCAGTTGGTTTATCAGAGCAGTTCAAGGGAGTGTGACATATCCTGTCATAGAATGATAGAATGGTCTGGGTTGGACAGGACCTTTAAGATCATCTAGTTCCAACCCCCTGCTGTGGGCAGGGCACACCTCGCTCTAGACCAGGTTGCTCCCAGCCCCATCCAGCCTGGCCTTGAATGCTTACAGGGATGGAGCATCCACAACCTCACTGGACATTTTCCAGTGTCTCACCACACTCACAGTGAAGAATTTCTTCCTTATATCTAGTCTCTTTCTTCCTTATATCTACCCTCTTCCAGTTTATAGCTTTTTCTCCTTGTCCTACTGCCATAGCTTTAGTAGGAGTGACTCTCCAAAGTGAAATCTACATGTTTGCAATTAGGAATATATGAATGCACCTGGTGCTGCTGACTCCTGGAGGGCCCTGCTCAGAAGTGCGCTGGAAGCTTCTCTAGAGTGCTTGCACGTTCCTGTCACCAGAAGTAAATAACAGGTGTCAATTAATAACAGAAGAGAAGAAAAATGAAATAGTGATTGTCCAAAGTTTGCTTACAAGGTAATCTGTTGATTTACAGATGTTGATAATAAAAACAATAGTTTTTCATGTCAAAATCGTGAAATCCATATTTGTTTATTTATTTATTTGCCTTGTTTCATCAAGAGTAGAAAATTCTAAATCTGTAACTGAACCACTTGAAATGTCTCCAGCTAAATACACAGATGTTGCATGTTAAATCCTGCAGTGATATCGAAAGCACCTGGGAATACACTCTTGGCTTGCTTCTGTGTGATATGGAGCTTTTGTTGAGCTCAGTATCACTTACAGTCATTTAAAAGCAGCAGATTTGGATAATGTCAACTATCTAGATTCAATTTAAAAACGCTGGGTTAGAAACAGAAAGCAAGACTCTCATTGTCCTTACCAGGAGCAGCCTGAGATGTGCAAACTGACATCAAAACTCAGAGTTCTCACCTTTCCTG
Source organism: Gallus gallus (assembly GCF_016699485.2). Classification (NCBI taxonomy): domain Eukaryota; kingdom Metazoa; phylum Chordata; class Aves; order Galliformes; family Phasianidae; genus Gallus; species Gallus gallus. The sequence goes on from NC_052536.1 coordinate 2,117,243, forward strand.
TCAGGGGTCACATTCTGAAGGCTGAAGTTTTCAGCAGCCTTCAAATGAGCTTCAAAAAAGGACACATACAGAACAATGAGAAGAAGAGTACTGCATATGTAGTTAAAGGTTTGGAAAACTACCTTTGCAGCTATGTATTCAAAAGACTAATTTGTGTTCTTTGCCTAAAAGAAAGGTTATTTCCTTGTTACTTACAAGATACCTGTAGGCAGTGAGATTTGTATTAATAAGAATTCTTTATGACTTCAGTAGACTGCATATGAGTATCTGCTTGTTTGGGATTTCAAACTAGTCCATTTCAGACAGCAGTCTAGATGCAAATTTTAAGAACAAGGATGATTACCCATTGAAAGGGATTTAATTAGGTAGAATAAGTCAAAATTTAATAGCTATCCAGAAGTGATGTATAGGCAGAGGTAATAGGTTTGGCTCAAATTACTTTGACTTGTTATGTTCAACATTAACTCTGACGATCCTAGTAGTTTTCTTGGATTGAAAACCTTTAATTTAAAAGCAAAAGTGAAGGATGAACCCTCTTCTGTAGTTGCATGTGAATCCAGACTGACTATTGGATGTTCCAAATGACTGGGCTTGGCTCCTGTACTGAGAACAGGATGGGCAGTCAGTTTGTATTCTGATGTTTCTGTCTTCCTCACTGGAACAAGGATGGTTTTTCCAGTCTTGGAAAATTAACAGTAATAAACAGGGAGAAAAAGCAGATTCTCTCCCTTGTGCCAAATAATAGTGTAAGAGTGAAAAAAATATGGTGAAAGAGTTCTGACACTTGTAAGGCACAATAGGGTCATCTTATTCCATGGCTCAGCACCACCTCTTCTACCCTTCCTAGTTTCCTGGACGAAGAAAGAACTGTTGCTTTTGGTATGTAATGGTTGAGATGATCACACAACTTGGATGACCATGAAAGTTTTGTTGACTTTGTTATACTATAACAAGTGATAGGCTTAAAGCAAA